>NW_021680721.1:247506-285557 GCF_001412515.2 Diachasma alloeum
ATTAGAATTTAGAGAGAAAAAAAAAATTTCCGCTTCACCCAGCCGGGAATCGAACCCGGGTCTCCCAGATACGCGCCGACTCTTACCGACTAAGCTACCGGGAACCACAGAAATTCACTCTCAAATTCACCTCATACACCGCCTAACCTCCTTTAGGCATTAACGAATTCTAAGAGAATATATATATATATAAGCCACGTCCCGTGATAATCCGGAACATCACAACCCACATTTGAATCCACTGGTGGCAACACTTTGACGTTGGCAGTAAGACTCAGTTGGATAGGCGCTGCCAACGTTGTAACTTGATTCTTCGACTTTATAATATGAATCACGAGAATGTGCATATCAGCCCGTTGCTATGCGCGTATCTTTTTTTACTGTAAACTCAAAAAATACAATAGTTACCCCATTGAAAAGCTCATAGGCGTTTTATATAATGTAACTAAGGACAATTTTCCGAATTGTCGTCCCGTTTTTACTAGACCGAATGTCGATCATTTAGAGGTAGTCGAGGGGGAAGTTCTGTCGTATATAGATACGCGGTGCGCTCGGCCAGATGTTTTGTACAGTCGGAGTCAAAACTTTTCATGGCCGATACGCTACCGCGTATCTCGATTTTACAATTGTTTTCCATTGTTACCGTGTACATGCAGGTCTTACTATTTTACACAAGAGTTTTAAATGGATTCAACATTGTGTTCAGCAATTTTCATTCCATTTTCTGCTTTTTGGCTTCCGAATGGAAGCTTTGTAATCATGACTTTTTCAATTTCTTAATTTTGGGTGGAAATGCCTAGAAATGTCATGAAACGTGAAAAAATATCTTTAAAAAATGTCTGTATGCGTATAGGTATGTGTGTGCACATGTATGTTCGTACGTCCAGAAATGTCTCCAATAACTCGAGAACTATGGGGGCAAAGATGCTGTAATTCTGGCTGCCCGTTGGTAATATTGAGACCCAAATTTGTGCTAAATTCCAACTCGATTGGTTGAGCGGTTCCTGAGACGTAGCGATTCTTCGAAAATCGTTTATTGCCGATATCTTCTGAACCATTAGTAGATAGGTAACAGCGGCTTAAAATAAAATGTCGGTGCGGGGGGTGAGGGGCAGGGCGGGTCGCGCTTACGGAGGAGAGGTGGGGGCAGGGGGATCGCGCACGCGGTGCTCCAGCACAGCGTCTTTTGCATGTTATTGCTCGGAGATGTTTGGCGTAGAGTAATTCGACACCATGGCCATTGTCCATACTCGCAACGTTTTTATTCTGGAGAGGAATGAGATAACGTGACTATAGGTTCATCGCGACTGATCTACTCACGATGGCCGTGGATACCGAAGACCAATGGTATGTCCGCCGCTGTCGAGAGTTAGAAAGTGTTCCCGAGAAATATCCCACGTGGAAGGTCTCAGAAGGGTTGTTGTACCGCCGCAGGCCAAAAATAATTGCCTCAGTGGACAACCAAGATCTCAACGAGTGGAAGTTAGTTCTCCCTCGTGAGATGAGACGTGAAGCCATAAGGGAATGCCACGATTTGCCGCAG
The DNA here is from genome assembly GCF_001412515.2 of Diachasma alloeum. Classification (NCBI taxonomy): domain Eukaryota; kingdom Metazoa; phylum Arthropoda; class Insecta; order Hymenoptera; family Braconidae; genus Diachasma; species Diachasma alloeum. The sequence goes on from NW_021680721.1 coordinate 249,050, forward strand.
ACAGGACACCAAGATGTTGATAGGACCTGCCAATGCTTGGCCAATCAATATTATTGGTCGGCGATTTTTGAGGACGTGATGACGTACGTAAGTTCGTGTCACGAAGGTCAGCGCTGCAAAGTGCAACAACAAGCCCCGATAGGCCAGATGGGACCTCACGCAATCGAGAAACCATGGTCGGTAATATCGGCGGATATCATGGGTCCCTTTACGCGTAGGAAAGCAGGACACCAATAGATCCCAGCCATCTTTACGGATATTCTTTACGAAGTGGATAGAAGTTCGACCGTTGCGAAATGCAACTGGTGCAAAAATACAGAAAACATTGGAGAAAACCATCATTTACCGATGGGGAGCTCCAAGAGAATTGCTGACCGATAATGGAACTGAGTTCGTGAATAAGGACTTAAAGGATTTGGCTGCTGCAACCAACATGAAGCACCGAATAACGCAAAGAGTGAATCGTTTGCTAAAAGCTATGATAGGAGTGTATGTACACCAGGATCACCGTGATGGGGACTGTCATTTGGATATATTTCGTTTTGCATATAATACAGCTCAACACAGTTCCCTGACAGTAACCCCGGCTTTCGTAAATCTTGGGCGAGAGCCAGAGCCTGCGAATTCGCTGAGACGAAAGCTGGAGGGAGATATTGAAATTGAAGAAACTGCGACAGAGGCCTGGGTCGAGTGGGTCGAGGCATCCATTGGCCGAAGCTAATGACCGATAGACACAAAGTTATAACATGCGCCGAAGGAAAGATGAATTCGAGGTCGGCGAGCTAGTCTTAGTTCGCAACCACGAGCTGTTGAATGCTGCAAAGCATCGTTCAGCGTCCTTGAACAAACCGTTCAACGGACCTTTTGTGGTGACTGAGAAACACTCCAGAAACTTTTACCAAGTTTCTGACATGACGGGTCGTAATACCAAAGACTGTGCTATAGTGGTCATGAAGCCTTATAGGGAAGCTTTGGAAGACCCTCCGACTGAAGAGTCGGAAGGTGAAGAGCAGTTACTCCTGGAGGGTTTTAGCTTGAAACGTCTAGGTTTCGGGTCGAAAACTCTCTTAAGGAGGGAGATATGTAACAAGATTTTCTCGTTACGGGCTGAAATCCCTTTAAAAAAATATGTGAACTGTTAAATTATTGAAAAGAGAGACAGGTAGTGACATCTAGAGGCGGCTGAAGAAAGCCACAACTAGATGAGAAGAGCCATAGACAAATGAAAGACCGAAGGTATAGCGGTTATGGGTGAAACCGCGATCCCTGGAGGTCTGGAGGGCGCTGTTAGACTCTCGCTATTTTAGAACTCGCCCAGCTGTGTTTAGGGGAAAGTGACCCGATGTACAGGGGTTCCAACTGGGCGATTCTAAAGGCTGTGTCGGGGTAGGCTAGGGACCAACGTAGCCAGGTGAAAGGACTGGCCCCTCCGTGATTCCGTCGGGTTGATTGGTGGGGACAGGGTAACGGAACGACCTATCGTCGCCAAGATATCCAGACTAGGAGGCAAGGCCCCAGTGAAATTTCCAGAGAGTCGCACGAGAGCACTTGAACCGAGAGATTGGAAAAATCTCTCGGTGTGTTGGAGTGGTAAATGGCTGGGTAAGCCATGGTAAGTAGTTTTTACTCCACGTAGCCTGGTGCATAACTGTGGTGACGAATATAGGGGGATGCCCCTGCATCCCCCGCGTGGAAATCTGAGTTCTTTCGGAATGCGAAGTGATGACTTTATCTTGTCCGGCGTTATCTAGTCTCGGCGCAAAGATTCGAGGCGTATGAGCCCGTGGGCCTGGAGTAAAGAAATCCTCCTGTCGGCCCGACCATACGCCGACAGTTTAACAGTTTAGTAATACCCGGAGGCACTGACGCGCGATGATCGAAGCGGTAACTGGTGGTTGAGAGTGTCGGTGTTCGTAGCGTGGGTAACGTAGTTCCACCCTGGTCAGATCAGCCTCTCAACGTCCCAGGCTCTGAGGAGTCCCGGCTGATTCGTAGACAACTCGGAAACTCTCCCAAGTAGAAATACTCGGGAAGAGAAAGTATCCTGGAGGAGTCGAAAGATCCTCGGGAGGAAGGATGAAGTTAATTCATTAGGGGAATTATGCTGCGAGGCATAATTCACGGCTTGCGAAGGTCCGTGAGGATGTGGTCCTTATACTCCGGGTGGACCTTGCCCACTCTATGGTATCACTCTGATTTTAGCTGGGAAACCCATTGTCCAGCCCGAGAAGTCCCCTGGAAGAGTTAGCCTCAGGGACCGGTTTTCGTCGAACCTCCTATGAAGGTTCGGCTGGCGCCCAACATACGAGCGATAGAGACGGCTAAACAGTACTTTGGTTTTTGCCTGGGTGAACAACGCCGGGGAAATATCCTTATAATATATATATATATATATGCACAGCGTACATATACGCCTCCATATACACTACATGTGGCTATCCTACTCGCCTTTTCTCTGAGAGGCCACTGCGTCAAATTGGAGGCGACTAGGTACCTCTGGGTTTAACCCAACTTTTTGAAATGGGCGATTCCACAATTCGGGAGTTCAGGACGCCACGCACACCACACACATTTCGCGATGTTAAAACCCAAAGGGATTTAACCCGGAAGCAGTGTGTTTTTCGAGCGGGGGACCGAAAAATTTTCAAAAATCGGAGGCGACTGCGTCTGTTTGATGTAGCGGAGGTCAGTTATAATAGAGTGCAAAATGTATATATATATATATCCCGGAAATAATATGGACCCGGGTTCGATTCCCGGCTGGGTGAAGCGGAAATTTTTTCTCTCTAAATTCTAATTCTCTTAGAACTCTTAGAATTTTTGTTTTCATATACAGGGTGTCCCATTCGAAAAGATGCGGCTAAATATCTCTCAAGGGAGGCGGGTAACAAAAAAATGTTCGATAAAAAAAATTGTAGGGTTTCAAGGAGGACATCCGATGTTGTCATTATTTTGAGCTTTCAAGCTCACGCTTGCAAGCTGCAAGCACAAAGTCCTTTTTTTCAAAGGCAACCGCATTTTTTATCGCAATGAAACTTGTTCATCTTGATGAGTTGTTTTTAGAAACCTCATCATTCATTTAATTCCATCTCATTTTACTCAAAAAATGCCACAAAAACGAGTCCTGTGATCGAATTCAAGATTCAAACATCCTTGGCGCATCTTGGTATAATTGTTCCATTGATCTGTTTATACACCGGAATTATCAAATGTAAAGAATAAACAAAACATTTCCCTACTCCTTCGAGGATTCTTTTGTTCTAATCGGTGCTAATTCAACCCGAATCAAGTTAGTATCACTTGTTATTTCATTGAACATATCACGATGCTTTCAGCCAGTGAAATTGTCGATATTTTACTTGTTTTGGCAGAGTGTAGGGGAGTGTATCGAGCCGCTGCTCGAACATATCGAGAACGATACACGTTCCAAGTGGTGCATCCTGGGTCACACTAAAAAAGTCTGAATCTTCAATTTGGCCGCACAACTTTTTATAGCATTTTTCGAGTAAAATGAGATGAAATTAAATGAATGACGAGGTTTCTGAAAACAACTCATCAAGATGAATAAGTTTCATTGGAGTAAAAAATGCGGTTGCCGTTTGAAAAAAAAAGCACTTTGTGCTTGTAGCTTGCAACCGTGAGCTTAAAAGCTCAAAATATGAATACATCGGATGTCCCCCTCGAAACCCTATAATTTTTGTATTAAACATTTTTTTGTTACCTGCCCCCCTTGAGAGGTATTTAGCCGCAACTTTTCAGATGGGACACCCTGTATATACATTTGGAGTTTTACAATGTATCTCTCATCAGTTTGACCCGAGCTAACGGAGTGTAAAGATCGATTCAAATTTAGTGTTGTAATTTCATTTTACATGTAAGTATACGCTTGTTCTAAAACTTTTGTGTGTGAGGATGTATTGCAGTCTCCCCACCAGTTTCCATGTTTTTAGCGTCAATCTGATCAACAGTTTGCCAGAAATCTGCAAAAAACATGAAAAGTGGTAGGGAGACTGCAATACATCCTTAAATCTATGAACTTTAAGATACATTTCCCACTTCAATTAAATGAGTTTTGAAATGGAAAACGTTACTTAAAATTGATGTCAATTTTCAATAATATCCAATATTTCTCATATTTGTGAATCGATATGGATCTCTATTAATTATTATTACTTTTGATGGTTTCTAGACTTCTTTAATTGACTGATAATGTGATTTAATTGTTGTTTTCTTGTTTTCCTTCAGCAGTCGATCATTTTGAATTATAATGAATTCCCTACTTTATTAATTGATCGATAAAATAGAGAGCTTATGAATAGACAAATTATCGACAATTTGAATGGATCATCAGTTCTCTACTTTATCGAGTGATCGAAAAAACAAAAAATCAATCACATAAAAAAATGTGCGTGGGTGGTAATTATGCGTGTGTGTCTATCAAATTGATTATGTTGAATTCTCTTTTTTTTCAGCTTTTTCCATCTATTGTAGAGTGCATCATTTTCAAGTATGGTTATTATGGTCAGGTTGATTATACTAATGTGCTCAAGTTGATTATACTCATGTATTTATACTGATATGTATTTTTTCATGTATTATTATGTTCAGATTGATTGTGCCCATATACTTATATTGATATGTATTCTTTATACTTTCTGTACTGTTTTCTAATAAAAAAGTGTTTCAAAAAATCATGATGACATCATTTTATTTAGAAAAATATTGAAAAGCATAGTTTTATAATGATCTTCACAGAGTTACATAGATTTCCTTTTCTTTCAAACCGTATTACATACAAGTTGTTTTCTATTATTATATTCCACAGAAAATAGGCAATAGATTTTTGTTTTAATGGATTACTCTTTAGTTTTTCTCACTTTCCTTATATGTGAAGAACTCACAGGGGTTGTACAACCGGGCAGGAAATGAATGAAGATAATACCACGACGTGCGTCGTCTTTGAGAGTTTGATACTCTTCTACCTTCTCCGTAAGTCTGCTGGATACTCTTTTTGGTAGCCAGATCAGAAACTCATCATCGAGAAGGGCAAGCACTTTTACTCCCCACATGGTAGGTACGGTTCGAAATTCTCCAATTTTGTATGCTGGGTCGACTTCCAAATCTTTGATTTTCTTCGCTGGAAACTCATAATCCATGCAAGAAATCTTATTGATAATGTCGTAAGGTGTCATTTTACATTTGTCTTCAATCATGGTGCTAGGATTAATGAATAATTTGAATTTTAAATGACCCATCATTAAATAAATATTCGGGAAAGTGATAACAACAAAATATTTACCTTGGATTCTCTCTGATTTTACTGCAAAAGATTGTATCACTGGATTCTTTTTTGATTAGTTTAAGAGGTCTTTTCTCCAGACATTTGCGTTGACTGAAGAGCACTCTTGAGCGGTGTCAATTCATAGTGGTGACTGGGTCACGTGGTGCATGATGTCGGATCCCTTCTCTAAGCTTATCGATGGTTTCTCAGAAAGTCTTTTCTTGAATTATAATAATAATCGATCCTTGAAATACACATCAGCCATAGGTCGTGCTGGACGGAAGATATGATTCCTTGGAGCATTGCAGCATCCAACAGCTTCACATTAGTAATCATTCTGCATTGGAGTACGTTTACTATGTATAGCTACTGGACATCCATCTATATTTTGATCAATATCAGAATCATCATATTCATCAAGAACATAGAATCTTTCATGCGCACCGAATTTTAACAGCATAATGTTTAGGTTATTTTTATAGATAGAGTCAGCAAATACAATTTCCTTCTCATCTAATTTTCCATAGTTACCACAATTGAGAAGATTACTAGCAGCGATGCTCGTGTGTGATGGAGGTTGACGTTTTAGAGTGAGATGAAATATGATTTCACGGGGATCTTTGCAAGTGCAGATCTTATGTGCATATTCGATTTTGAAAGCATATTACATCGAGGCACTCCACCTTTATCTACATTTGAACATTCACATTGTCCCATACACCTTATTTTTCCTGCGGATACGTGCTCTTAATAATTTTCCGAACTTGATTGTTCATTTAAGTAACTATTTCATTTCACTGTTGATTGTTTCCCAGTGGGATTGATTAACGTTTAGTACAATTCTCTCATGATGGTCTTATATACTTCTTCTATCCCCACTCCAGTACTTTTAAATGTAAACAATTATGAGAAATGTTTTCACTGGTTGGAATTTTGTCTACGAAGCGTATTCTTTCCTGCAGCACTGTTAGATGTAAAAACAGTCCCACGAAACATTACGAGTAAACCGTTCTTTAGAATGTTTTCCAACTTGCTGACATACGTTAATTCCTGCAGAATTGCGTCTCAATTCTAGACCTCAATCTGTTGAAAGATAATGCTTGGAAGATGTTCATTCCTGCCGTATGACGTAGACTTTTAGATGTGAATAATTCTTGGAATTGTTTTCGAGGGCAGCGAAGTAAACAGTTCCAAGAATTGTTTTCAACAGCGAGAGAGTCAACAGTTCCAGGAATTGTTTTCGACAACTGAGTGGTAAATACTTCCAGGTATTATTTTCGCGGTAGTGAATTGTAAACAGTTCTAGGAATTGTTTTGAACAGTTGCGAGGAATGTTCTCGCCAGATAATTTTTCCGAATCCACTTAGGAAATTATCTGAAATTTTATCTAGAACTAGGAGACATTATCTGGAACCGAGTGGAAAATTATCTCGATATTTATAAAAATTATCTGGTTATCTGAAAAATATATCTTGATCATTCATATAAATAGACCGGCCGCATTCGAGTCCAGACATTCTACAAGTCGTCACCTATCGTGAACGGTTGACTGAGTGTGCTGAACAGTTTTAAAAACTATGTGTTCGTGTGTAATACAAAATGGATGCCAAACAGTATTTGAGAATTTTGGAGATTCTCGGAAGTGCTTATAAAAATGCACCTGCTGCGAAAAGTGAACACTGGATAAGATTGTGTGAGAATTATATTGGACGCTTTGGGAAACTTCTGGGAAAGGAGTCCAATGATCCAAACCATGATGTCCTCACTTCACAGTTATTGTGAAGAATTCAAGAGGAAGCACCATCATGCTGGAAGGGTTGGTGCAACTTCAGACGAGACTCATAATGAAGAGAGAGTCATTTGGAGGGATCTGGAATCTCCTTTCACGAGTCGAATTCAAACTGGTGTCATCATCAACTGAGACACAAAGATCCTCAGTCTTTCCTGGAAGATGCTAAATCTCTAGCAGTTGTTCGAGTGCAGACCGTCTTTCAAGAACAGGGCAATATCAAGGCCAATGGGATCCTCGCTTGCAAGTTCCAAGTGACTAAGAGTGGTCATGTGATTGAAGAAATGAAATACTTCAACACAAAAAAAGAAATAATTTGACTGGCCACCAACATCAACAAGTGGTTCAATCAGAATGTTATGGAGCCATTGTTTGCTAAAATCGAGGGCTTCCAGGGTAGAGACTCGGGATGGCAGCTAACGGAAGTGATTAATCTCACCATCAACATCAATAAATATCTTCCACTCGCAGCAGGACGAAGCACTTTCACTCCAACACCGAGACATGTGTAATCCGAAAGAGCAGTTGTGAATATTAGAAACAATGATGAATTTTGTTTTCTGTGGTCCACCACCGCAGCTCTCCACTCCGCACCAACTAATGCTGATCGATTGAGCTCATATCCTCATTACTCCAGGGCTACTCTACCTGATGGAACTACGCAGCTCAACTACACCGGACTTCCAATGAAGCTGAAGAACATCCCGAAATTCGAGTATATGAATGGACTGGCAATAAACGTGTACGGTATCGATAATAATAAAGATATTGTACCATTATATTTAAGTAAAATTAAGTCCGTCTGGCCCACAATTCATCTTTTATTGCTTTGTGATAATGCTCAATTAGAGAGAGATACGCAACCAATTTATCATTTCGCTTGGATTAGGAATTTATCGCGTTTAGTGAGATCACAACTATCCAATTTTGAATATCCCATGCTCTTTTGTGATCATTGCTTAAGCCATTTCGTTACTGAAAAATCTTTTCAGAATCATATAAAAGATTGTCTCGAGATAAATAGGTATAGAATGGTGCTACCCGAGGAGGGCAAGAACATTTTGAATTTCAAGAACTATCGGTTAAAAGAAATGGTGCCATTTGTTATCTATGCTGGTCTCGAGTTTCTCTCAGAAGCAACCGAAAATGAAGCTCTGTATCAGAAGCACATCCCTCATAGTGCAGCGTTCTATTTACAATGTGCTTTTGATGATAATCGCTCCGAATTCAAGATGAAACGTGGGTCCGATTGTATTGAATAGTTCATAGATGAATTGTTGAGGATTGCTCATGAGGTCAATGCATGTTTAAAGACAAACGTACTGATGGAGCCCCTCACACCTGATAAAGCTCACGAATTCACTGACGCTCAAGCTTGTCACATCTGTGAGAAACCATTCAGCCCCACCGATGGCAAACACCGTGATCATTGCCATTTCACGGGAAAGTATCGTGGTCCAGCGCATCCCGGAAGTAATGTCAATTACAAGAACTCCCACATGATCCCAGTAGTTTTTCATAACCTCTCTGGCTACGATTCACACTTTTCGATCAAAGCTCTTGCCACACAATTCCCGGGCTCTGTAGATTTTCTGCCAATCAACAAAGAAAAGTACATTTAATTCACAAAACATGTTGATGGTACTGAAGTTAAATTGTGATTCCCCGATTCATTTCGCTTCATTGCAAGTAGTTTGGATAAATGGGCCTCATATCTCACTGATCAGAATAAATCCATAACTCCAAAAGTTGCAATGATGACCCGGAGAAATTCCAACATTTGACAAGAATAGGAGTTTTTCCCTACGAGTACGTAGACTCTTGGTAAAAACTCAATGATACTCATCTGCCTCCAATTGAGCAGTTTTATTCAAAATTGAATGATGAGAGTGTCTCTACTGAGGATTATGCGCATGCGCAGTGCGTATGGGATGTTTCTGACATCACATCTCTGGGTGAATACTCGGACTTGTATTTCGCAACAGATGTCGTGCTGTTGACTGACATCTTTCAAAATTTCAGATGAACTTGCTCTGTCGTGTATAAGCTCGATCCCCTTTATTATTATACGGTACCAGGATTAACTTTGGATGCTATGCTGAAATGCACTGGTGTCAATTTTGAGCTTCTCACTGACATTGAGATGCATTTGTTTGTGGAGAAGGAGATTCGAGGTAGGGTGGCTCAATGCTCCAATCGGTACGCTTGTGCCAACAATAAGTATATGGGTGAGGAATTTGACCCGAGCAAAGAGACCTCATACTTGATGTATTTCGATGTGAATAACTTGTACGGTGCAGCCATGTTGCAATACTTACCCTCCGGATCATTCCAATGGATTGATCCATCAATCACTGACGTCCTGACAATACCCGATGAATCAGAGAAAGGCTATATCCTTGAAGTCGACTTGGAGTATCCCATGGATCTCTTTGCCCGGAACCCTTTATTTCTCCCAATAAGAAAATCTCAAAACTCGTGACTTGCTTCCAAAGAAGAATTATGTGATTCACTACACGAATCTCAAGCAATGTATGAATTTGGAATTGCAATGGACGAAAATTCATCGAGTATTAGAAGTTGATCAAGCGCCATGGCTGAAACCCTACATTGACTTGCATACAGAATTGGGAAAACAATCGAGCAATGAGTTTGAGAATTTTTTTTTCAAATTAATGAACAATTCAGTTTTCGGGAAGACCATTGAAAATGTGAGGAAGCAGAAAGATGTGAAGTTGGTGACGAAAGGGGAAGGTAGGTATGGAGCCGAGGTGCTCATTGTCCAACCCAACTTTCACAGCTGCACTATTTTCGCACGAAAATGTTCTTCAACAAGCCCATTTACGCTGGTTTCTCAATTCTGGATTTATCTAAGATATTCATCTATGACTTCCATTATGAGTATATTAAGCGAGTATTTGGTGATAGTGCTAAGCTCATGTATACAGACACAGACAGATTTTGAATGAGTTTAAAGTTCCTGACATTTATGAGTGTATGAAACGTGATATCGCTCGATTTGATACATCCGATTATTCAAAAGATAATGTCTATAGAATGCCATTGGTGAATAAACAAGGGTTAAGACTTATGAAGGATGAGTGTAATGGTAAAGTGATGAGTGAGTTGATTGGTTTACGAGCAAAATTATACACTTTCATAATTTATGGTGATGAGAGAGCCAAAAAACGGGCAAAAGGAGTGAGAGGCTCAACATTGAAGAGAATCACGTTTGTTGCTTACAAAGAATGTATGATGAATCATCAGAATATTGTTAAATCACAGCATCTGATTAAGAGCAATAATCACGAAGTCCACATTGTACACGAAAAGAAATTAGGTTTAGGTTGGAAGGATGATAAAAGAGGATTATGTATAAATTCAACTGATACTGTACCATATGGCTATTGTAAATAAAAACATACATTTTTTAAATAAAATAATTGTTTTATTATTCATCGATCAATTACAATTCATTTTTATTAATCCAGCTGTTTTGAGTATTATCGAAGCCCAGCCATTTAACGAAGACTCGATTGCCACGTTTTCATAGTACCTTCTCCACAAGGTAAATATCCGGATACTTGACAGTTACAGGATTACTCATCACAACTTCACTTATCGTGAATATTTCAGTTGTACAGTTAGGTGTATAGCCTTTCTCGAATACATTGTTCTACTTGCTGAATCATACTCTATCCCCTACTTGGAATTTAATCTTTTTCATACGATTGACTTCAAGTTTCCCACAGATATGACGTAAAAGATGCTTTTCATTATCAGCAGTGACATCTTCAGGCCTCATGCGAATTATGCGATGCTTGGTGTTTTTATAAGAATGCACCAAATTCTCAACAATGGGAATCTACTTGTATGTTCTCTGCAGAGTGAACTGCTTCCATATTTTCTCTTTGAGTGTGCGATTGAATCGCTCACAGATGGACGCTTTGAGATTACTAAAAGTCGAGTACATAGTAATCCCATGATCTCTCATCACCTTTTCAAAGGTGCCATTGTAGAATTCTTCGCCACGATCGACATGGAGTTTTTGTGGTATGCGACCTTGTTTCAGCACCGACTCCATCGCACTCGTCACATCTTTCCCACTCTTCGTCTTGATGGGCACAGCCCAGGCATACTTCGAGAAAATGTCGATGATTGTCAGGAGATATTTGTGACCTTTATTCTCCCGAGCATTGGCATTCATGTCCACAAAATCTGCCTGCCAAGTCTCATCCAGCCCGCGCCTATCAACATGACGACGTGGATAATTCCTGCGAGCTGGTATATGCAATTCCTCTATGACCGCCACCTTCCTGCCCATTCTCCAGTGCAATTAAACGCCTATTTAGTTCGCCAATCACTTGAGAAGTACGTAATGCCACGTCTTGATTTGTATCTTCTTTAACTTCTTTCAACTGCTCCGTTATCATTGAGCTGACTGATGGTCTCTGAGTGGAGACAATTTTTATAACTACCACATCGAGGGCACTGTTGCATCACATGACGCGATTCTTTCTGTGTAGAACATCCTATACCAATCTATTATCATTATTGTTCTTTTGGCCTTGTTGTTTTTATCTGAGAAAACTTTTTGCCGTTTCGATTTTATATTTCCAGTGATAACGATGAATTTAAAATAGTGGCTTCGTCCTTCTGCTGCGCAATATCTTTTGATTCCTCTCGGAATTTACGATAATGCTTTACAATTTGAAAATTCTCGAGTAATCTGATTGTATCGCGAAACACGTGCAAGGCTGAGTTTGGTGGATCATGCCCATAACGTCTTTTGATAACACCAAAATTGTCCTTTTGCAATAATGGTCTGTGAGGATAATACTTCATGATTTCAGAAGCACCGTAAGTTTCAATAATATTATGGAGTAATTCCCAACCATCAGCCAGATTATCACTAAAATGTTTATCAATGAGGAAATTATAGGTGTATTCAAAATGTGGCACACGGCACAGAAATCGCAGTTCGTCCAGTCTCAAGTAATCCATTATGAAGACTTACTTAACCAGCTCAAAACTGCGCACTTGAAAACATCATCAGTTCCAAGGAGACCTTGAAAAACATCATTTCCGAGAACTAGTGATACATAAATGTATAACGCAGTTGTAAAAGATATATGAGGATGTCCAAAGTGGGGAGTTTTTTCAAAAATCGCTATCTTAGAATTTGATACCTTCCTGGAATTGTTTACGTATAATTATTATTGAACATTATGAGCAGTTCCCCACCCGAGTCCTCAAAATCGTCGAGTTTTGCTGTTGAACGGTCAGTCGTGCTCTGATGAGTAGAGCGTAAGGATGGAGACTATCTTGGACGTTCAAGGCTTTCAAGATCATCAGAATACCTTCATTGTAAAAGAATTGGCAGTCGCACATACAATCGATTGTCAAAGGATTGACTGTACTCTCTTCCGTCCATCACACTCATAGAATACACTCCCAGTCAAATTCAAATCCCAGTCCGACATCCCTAAATGCTCAAATCACAAGGATGATTTTAATGTAGTCCCATACGTTCGTGCTAGTGACAATGTGAAATTCTCGAGAATGTTGTATATGAAGAACCACGCGGCTGCTGGTCTCCGTAAATCTCTGTGCATTTTCTGCACTCTGAAAAGTCTGAAAGGGTGAGCGCTCAAGACATCTTCTTCCCCAAAAACTTCCTCCTCACATTCGCCGCGCAAAGCATTGAGGAAGTGCGGGATAAATTGCCTGAGAGCATGCGCAAAGACACGGATAAGGACAAGGATAAGGACATTGTAGACTGTCGTCGATGTCAATCGCATCATCATTCTTCCGACTCTGCATTACCGACTCCCATCAACTGACAGATAGCGCACCCTGACAATTATAACCCCCCTCCCCCACTCCCACCCGCTGGGCCGGAGCACGGCGTGCGCGACCCTCCTGCCCCCACCTTCCCTCCTCAAGCACGACCCCCCTGCCCCTCACCCCCCCGCGCCCGTATTTGATTTTAATCCGCTGTTACCTATCTACTACCATTCGATCAATTCTATTTTTTTTTCAAAATACGCGTCGTGATGATAACTATTTAATTGGATTGAAAAAATTGCACCCTGATTTTTTCGCGGAAATTGCTTGTTCGCACGATAATTAAAAAAAAAGAGTGAGAGAGAGAGAAACTTAAAACTTGATATAATTTTCGATCTTATGATAACAAAAGTTGGAATTCTGGATAAACGAAATCGGACCAGTACTGTCGGAGATATTCAACTTTGTACGTGAAACTCTTTTGCTTAATATCTGAAAAACTATTGGGCCGATTTCAATTTTTTTCTTTCAAAATGTGCGTTTTGATATCATCTATCTAGATCAAACAAAATATGGGTACCATCCCATTGAAATTTTTCGAGATATCGTCACTTTAAAATTTTTTTGGCCGGAATTCACTTTAAAAGTCAGGGAAACATTTTGAAACTTTATTTTCTAATTAGGATTGTCAAGGTTCATGCTTATATTAAATTTTAGGTCGATATATTTGATAGTGCTTGAGATGGAACAATTTACCCACAATTCTTGAGAAACAAAATTAATGCGTCGATATTTCACGGTTCATTTTCACATCCGGATAACTGAGAAAGCCATATAACATGAATATATGGTTTTTTTCAAATTTATTTTATAGAAATAGGGGAAAATGAGACAAAACTTAATTAACCGCCGCACCCTACCCGTGTGACCACTACTGTTTCTCATACTTATTTATTCTTATTTCATATTTATTTGAATTAATTAAGTGCATATAATCTCTCTGTACATACGTATGTGTGTGTGTAGAAAGAAAAATATAAAAAAAATTGAAACAATTCAAAGAAAATTAGAATTTAGAGAAAAAAAAATCCTCTGCGCCCAGTCAGAATTCGAATGAAGGTGTCATAGTTACGTGGCAGATTCTCCCAACTGAGCTACCGTGAACCACGGAAATTCTCTCTCTTTCTACATTCGACTCACAACTCTTATACCAGTATAATTTTATGCAATTTATGACATGGAGAGAAAAAGTTGATATTTTTACATATTTTTTTTCTCATCTTCTTCCTCATTCAGTTTTGCCTGATGGCCAAATTTCAAAAATATTTTCAAAAACTGGAAATCCTTATACCTTCATTTTTAAAAAATATATATTGGGATCCATCCGACAGTAATTTCATTACTACCAATGAAATTGATAGAAATGTAAATAGTATGTAATCTGTCCAATGACTTCTGTCGCGTTGCCTTTTTTTATTCACCGTGATTCGCCATAATGCTCTTAAGGACGAATTGAACTGAAATCGATGGTTTCCATTGATTTTCCCATCAACTTTTGAATATTCAACGATGAAATTTCTTGAAATTTCTATGGAATTATGATGTGATGAAAATTTCCAAGAAATGAACCGGAAATTTCAGCCAATATTTTTCAATATCGCATGGATACGGGCATAAGCATGGAGTAGACTTCGGTGCCGAAGCTGGGGCCGTATCAGACTAGGGGAATGCCAAGGCTATACAGCCAACAGACGGAAGTTGAGGAAAGGCTGACGCTTGGTTCAGTCTAGGTATACCGATGTTGGGTAGTCGGGTCTGGGCCATGGCTCAGATGTTTCGGCACTCATGGTACTTCCTACCTCAGTTCTCAAGGATTCTTGATAGAGGTGCATAAAACAATCACTAGACAAAGGTACAGAAGAATTAATTATCAAAGCAAAAGAATATTCTCCATAAACGTAAATGGCTTTGGTAATTTACACGAGTACAATGGCCATTATTGTTTCTACCGAAACCCCAAAACTAACCTACGAATTCGGTGGCTCGGCGCAGTGGGTAAGTTCGTTGCCTCACATGCGAAAGGTTCCGAGTTCAAATCTCGGCCCTTTCGAAAGAATGGCGCGATCTTTCCATTTCGGGTAGAATGGTGCGATCTAACCATTTAAAGTCTTGATCATCATCGTAGTATACCCTAACCGGGTCAAAGCGATGTAAAATAATGATAAAAAAACTAACCTATCATTTTCCAATTCATCCACCTATTGAGCGGTAGTATTTCAATTGCAGCTACACATTTCTTGAAAGAATCAAACAGAGGGTGAAATTTTGAAACAATACTAGGAAAAGGGCGCGCGCATGTTATTCATAGCCCTCAAGTTGAGCTAAGTTATTTTTATAGATCACTAATATTTATTTATCATTCATAATCCTCTTTAAAGACCGTTTTCCTTACGAACCGAAATTCAAGTTGTTGATCTACTCCAGGGTCTACTCCAAAATTCAATTAATTGACGTTTGATAATTTTATATCCATCAGAAATTATTCACTCCCAATTATTAAGTTCGTGTTATACTTTTAGACATAATATTGGTTACCTGTATTATGAATAGTTAATATTATTCTTCAACTATTATGTTTTCTTCAATTTCATTACAAATCATGTCGTAATGAATCACAATTGCAAATATTCATCTCTTCATTAATTGACAAATTACGAGAGGATAATTAATTTGACTAACTTTATAATTTTTTAAAAACGTTACATTCTTTTTTTAAACCGTCTAGTTGGATTTATCAAATTCCTACCACACGAAAGGCACAACGAATAAAATGATTGTGAAAGTTATTATAAACTAAAGCAAAATAACTAAGATTATCAATCAAATGAAAATAACTAAAAGTAAATGTACGTGATCTCATAAAATCTGAACCTATAGACGAGAAATTAATTTCTCTTCGATTAACTTTTTTATAACTTCATTAATAAATTAAGGCTCGGAATATTTGTCGAACTTACGACTCTCTGAAGCTCTCGGAAATCCTTGGGTCACACAAGAAATTTCCGGGAATTTCTTACAAAATTTTTTCCGGATTTTAATCTCCTCCTAATAATGCTAGACTGCCGCGTGAGGAAGAACTCAATCACAATGGTTCTATTGCCATTAACTTCCATTAAAAATTTATTTCAAATTGTCATCTTTTTAGTCATCATTTCAGTTTGTAATCTTTTAAATTGTAATCTTAAGTTATGCTTATATTACTGTTATTTTCTTTGCGAAGAGAAACTGCTGAGAAAGAGTCACCATAAACTTCTGTGAAAGAATGGCGCAATTATTCGCAAGGAAGTAAAACCGTTCGGATCGATTTACCTGTCAGTTCAGCTTTTGAGGGATATCGCTGAATAGGAGAGACAGCGGAATTTTTTTGAAAACTTTTTTTATACCTCTCATTTTTCCTCTTTGACATATCACTTCGATTCCAAGATATCTCACAAGAACTGATGGTGGGGTAGAAATGCAGGCTAAGTTATTTGACATCTTCGCTATTGGATCAATACTCCTTCCATTCCGATTATACTCTTCACCAATGTAGATGATAAAATCGTGGAGCAACCTATCTTGAGTTGACAAATCTTCTCGTTCCAACGTGATTTCATATCTAAAAAGCAAATTAGGTTTATGTACTCTCCTCTAGACATCCAAGTAACTGAATTCCATCTTGATATCGATTTTTCCTCATTCAGTATTATTCTTGACGTAACTTCTTGTAATTCAGAATGATTCTCAGCAAACTGGGTGATGCTCTCATTTCAAAGTCAAATTCACAATCATTGCGAACAATCTCCGGAGATTATAAAGATGTTCTAGTTGTAATCAAAAAGCTATTTTTTTGTTGGAACGTGTGTACCTCTTCTTTTATCGAATCAATATTGTGATTGACAGAATCAATGTTTAAAAATTGCAGTACCAGTATGGATCGCAGGATTAGTAGCAGTAGGAGCCACCTGCTCGCTAGTCATACTTGTGGGCCTAGCTGTTCTACAATTAGCAATGGCCTCTTCAGCAAAACGCGTCGTCATTCCTTACGGTTCAGCAGTCATCAGCAAAGTGGTTTTTGCAACACTAGGTAGTAAGTATCTCTGCATTATTCAGACTATCAGTACGAAGGTAGAGGGAGAAAGAGAGAAAAAGAAAAAGGAGTTGAAAGCAAAAACTATAGGGGATCGATATGACTGGAGGGGATTCATTTAAGAAATGTTAAACTTCCAGAAAATAGCTAGCATGCCGGATAACGTTGATCAGTTGAGCTTGAGTAAGTTATTCTGTCTTTTTTTTTAATCAGTGGGAGAAGACATACACTTTGAGTAACAATTTCACACTTTTCCGGTGGGAAGAATAAAAAGAAAAACTTAGTGGCTACATAGTTGTAACGTGACATTTTTCATGGGGGTTAAAATGCCTATTACCTTCGCCCTTCTCCCCCTGAATCTAGTTAAACTCAAAAATGCAGAAATCTATGGGCGCCAGGTAATTTTTAACCGGAATTACCGAACCGGGGGAATCTACAAAATCAACTCAAATAATTCGAAAACCTCTAAAACGTACAAGAAAAAAAGGAGGAAACTAGATTTTTGGGGAAAGGTAACGGTCCTTGGTTCGCTCAGTGTGCTAGGTTATGGAGAGAGGGGTGGATTTCAGGTAGAAACGTGTTAATGGGGCGGTCAAAACTACAAAACAGCAAAAAAAAGGAGATCGACATTATCCTTACTGGTTTCACTATTGAAATTCAAGAATCACCAATTTTACAAAAAAAAGACATTTCAATTCTCTCAAAAAAATTTAAAAAAAGAAAAATCCACAATTAATCACTAACAATACTGACAATAATAATAATCATAATATTAATTCCGCACTCTGATAGAAAATAGTCCAATTTGACAAAAAATATTCGAAGAAATTAATATCGTCGATAAATACCTCAAATATGCCGAAATAAACATTTGGGGAGAGTAGAAATACAAGCTAATCCGTAAATACTCGAGAATTCCAAGAATTGGAGGGAAAGGTATGCGAGCGACAATGAGAGCGAGAGAGAGGAGACCGTATTCATCCATCGATTTTTCATACCAGCCAAAACGGGCTGAAATTCCGTAAAACTCAACTTGCCATAACTCGAAAATGGCAGAGTCAAAAATTACGAACCCTGAGACAAAATGTCCGGGAGAGTCTACCGAAGACAACAATGCCCAAAAAATAATTTGCCCTAAACAATTAGCCGCCTCAGGTTAGTTAATCCCCGAGCGGAATTCTAAACGCTAAAAATGCCCGCGTGAGGCGAGAATAGCCACGTGTAAACGTGGATGGGCATCTGAGGGGAGTCGAGAGGGGGAAATTCTCACTCAGAAATACTCGGTGTACACGCCAGCGAGAATGGGCTGGAAATTTATGAAAATCAAAAATGGAATATCCGGAAATCGGCAGAGCGGATTTTCAGAAACCCTGAGATGGATTACTCAGGGAAGCCCCCCGAACACATCCATCCACAAACCATCATTTTAATTAACTATCTACACGAACCAACTCAATTTGAACACGAGTGGAATTCCTTACGCGCGAAAACCCACGTGTAACGGGAATGGACGCGCTCTAACAATTCAATGTGATTAACCATCCCCTCCGGAGGGGTTTTTCTCCGATAGATTCTCATGAAAGATCTTTAACAAACATAATAAACCGTTGCACAGTGTGATCGGAGCCGGGTTTGAGCCGGAAATAACCCCAAAAAGGGGAGAAATCCCCTCGAATAACCCAACAAAATCACGAAAACTACCCAATCATGAGTGAAAGGGGAGGATCGGCACCTCACAATTGAATGATTCTTCACAATCACCGTTTTAACGGAATAAAATGCGCCGTACGGGGCTGAAGACCCCGTAGTCGAATAACTAAAGGCCGAAATGATTTCGGAAAAATAAATAAACCGAACTAAAAACTCACTTTGGGTTTCTCACCCCTCTTTGGGGTATTCTTCGCCATCGTGTAGATAATATGATCTAAGTATAGGCACTATAATCCTAAGATAGGCACTGTACTGGCACTAGTTCCGGTGAGGTCAAGGGCCAACGCCGAACTACCGAACTCACGAGTGTCTCGAGACACTTCAGAGCGCGGAATTCACCGCTCAATCACCCGAATTTTGATTGGTGCGGACACGCCCCTCGAAGGTGCGAATCTAACGACAATTAATCGCGACTCTCACGACCTGGCGCGATTATTCAAATCTCACCTAACTCTTCTCTAATCACCTAACACAAAACTAGTTCCTTTTTATTAATTATAACGCGAGACTAGGCCGAACTGATTGTCGTTCGGGTAATTACGAAGGGTCTTTGGCGCTTCCCACGGATCGGATCTCCGGGATTTTTGGGGTTAAAAGACAAGTTACCGGCACTTGTTATGGCTCCACTACTAATTCCTGCTCAACGCGTTTCTCTCATCGAAAACCCAAAGGCAACCTGGCGATACGTTGGAAACGATAGTTGCACTCGCTCCGAACGACTTTCCACCCAAAACAAAAACGTGACCAATTAACCCCTGAAAATCCAACAAAATTGGAGCGCCGGCATTTCAGCCAGACCTATTCGATTACCCGCAAGATTAACAATAGGGTGAACCCCATAAAAAGAACCGGATGACTCTATAATTTTGGCCCTTCTTCACGATAATTTTTCTGGCCCCTCAAAGACGCGTAATTACTAATCTTTACTAATAAACGGACCCGATAACTCTAACCGAAAATAAGCCACTCGGAAGTGGATAAGGGACTCTCACTCTCTCGCTCTAGGATTCTTACTCACGGAATTTAATTCAACGTTGTAGGAGTCTCGCTGTTTCCATATCGTTTTTAGTGTTCCTAACGAACATCCCCACATGTTCGTTACATAGTTTATATTGATCTCTCTATAACACAAAAATAAATGTTGTTTAAAAAATGAGCTGAAAAAATGTTTCATTTGGTTTTGCTCGGAAATACATATTAGGTGTATAACTTAAACTTGCCGTTTTTCTTATAAGAAAATATTGTAACGAGATTTTCTCGTTACGGGTTGAAATCCCCTTAAATAGGAAAAAGAACTCTTAAACTTATTAGAAGAGAGGCAGGGAGTGACATCTAGAGGCGGCTGAAGAAAGCCACGACTAGGTGAGCAATGACCAATGAAAGACCGAAGGCATAGTGGTTATGGGTGAAACCGCAACCCCTGGAGGTCTGGAGGGCGCTGTTACTCTCGCTATTTTGGAACTCGTCCAGGTGTGTTTAGGGGAAAGTGACCCGACGTACAGGGGTTCCAACTAGGCGATTCTAAAGGCTGTGTCGGGGTAGACTAGGGACCAACGTAGCCAGGTGACAGGGCTGATACCTCCGTGATCCCGTCGGGTTGATTGATGGGGATAGGGTAACGGAATGACCTATCGTCGCCGAGATACCCAGACTAGGAGGAAAGGCCCTAGTGAGATTCCGAGAGAGTCGCACGCGAGCGTTTGAATCGAGAGGTTGGAAAAATTTCACGGTGTGCTAGACGGAAAAATGGTTGAAGTAGCCATGATAAGGAGTTTCGGACTCCACGTCGCCTCGGTGAATAACCGTTGGCGGCGAGCGTAGGGGGATGCTCCTGCATCCGCCGCTAGTAAAAAGGACTAATTTCGGAATGCGAAGTGACGACTTTGATGTATCCGGGGTTATCCAGTCTCGGGGGAACGATTCGGGGCGTATGGGCCCGTGGACCGGCCCGACCATACGCCAACGGTCTAGTACTAACCGGAGGCGGTGGCTCGCGATGACCGAAGCGGTAACTGGTGGTCGAGAGTGTGGGTGGTCGTAAAATGGGTAACGTTGTTCCACCTTGGTCGGATTAGCCTCTCGACGTCCCAGGCTTTGAGGAGTCCCGGCTGATGCGCATTTGACTTTGAAAACTCTCGAGTCGAAATACACGAGAGGAGAATGAACACTGGAAGAGTTGAAAGACTCTCCAGAAGGCGCATGAATTCAATTCATTATGGGGATTATGCTGTAAGGCATAATACACCGTTTGCAAAGGCTTGTGAGGATGTGATGATAATACCCCTGGTGGACCTCGCCCACTCTACCGTATCACGCTGATGTTAGCTGGGCAATCCATTGTCCAGCCACGAAAGTCCTCTGAGTGGACAAGTTTGCCTCAGAGGCCGGTTTTTATTGAACCTCCCGTGAAGGTTCGGCTGGCTCCGAACATACAAGCGATAGAGACGGCTAAAAAGTAGTTTGGACTTTTCCTGGGTGAACAACCCGGGAAAATATCCTTACAATATGTAACATTATAAAATATATGAATACTAGATCAATCCTCGAAATACCGACTATGGTTTTCAATGACCTTGCGCCATCGATCGAGCAACATATGAATGCCATCGCAAAAAAAACTTGCAGGCTTTGAGGCGATGAAGTCATCGACGAATTTTCATATATCGTCCAGAGTTTGGAAGCGTCCTTCCTCCAAGGCGTGCTGCATGGACCGGAACAGATGGTAATCGGAAGGGACCAAGTCCGGTGAATAAGCCGCGTGCGGGACAACCTCCTAGCCCAAGCTTAAAATCGTTTTCTGTATCGCCCGAGCAACAGAACGTCGGAGGAACATGACTTTCCGGCTCCCTTGCCCAGTAAATGGCCTCCTCTGATCAAGTACCTCGCTCAATTTATTCAATTGTCAACTGTAACGTTCTGCAGTAAGTTTCTGACCCGTTTCTAAAAGTTTGTGATAGAGTACACCCTTCATATCCCACCAGATGCAGAGGAGAACCTTGTTCATGTGAATTTTTTATTGGGGAGTGGATGTCGATGGTTGTCCGGGATCCACCTATGACTTTTTCAGTTTAAGATTCAAAAAAAATATTTTTTTTCATCTCCCGTTACAATATTTGGCAAAAAAAATTTCTTCTGGCACTTGGCGAGCAATGAAAGGTACGTGTTCATGCGTTGGCCGCGGTTATGTTCAGTCACTTCGTGCGGAACTCATCTTCCTACCTTTTGTATTTTTCCCATTGCGTGCAATCGTTTAGGAACTGTTGCTTCAGTAACTCCTAGCTGAGCTGCAAGCTCTTTTTGGGTTTACGCTGAGTCTTTGTCAGAGGCTGTTACCGGCCATTGAGATCGAAATTACCATCTTTAAAGTGTTTATGTATACCAATATCTACACGTATCATAAGCCACAATATTACTTCCGAAAGTAGAACAAACCGAACCGTGGGCTTCAATGGCTTTTTTTTGCTTGTTGGAACTCGTAGAGAAAACAGTGCCGAATGTACTACGTATCGGTCGCCATTGTATATACTACTGTTTTGTGAAGTTACACAGCTCTTGCAGGCATGAAATATAGCGTATTAGAAAAAGTAAGGTTCACTCTTCAAAACGGAAAGATTAAGTTATACACCTAATACAAAAAAAAAAGAAAAAGAAAACCATGTCAGGGATATCGAATAAATGGGCATAGTGCACAATCAGATTTCTATCAGAAAAATAGTTTCAAATTGAATAAAGATTTTTTTAAATTCTCTATGAAATAAAAAAATTAGTAGAAGGAGGATCAACGTTCTTGGCGCCGATCAGAAGATGATAAAGTAACTTTTTTTTCGTTTAACCAAGGTTTTATTCAATAACTCATCAACATTTACAATATATGCCTATCTTAAAAACTAGTCTGAAAAAACTTTCATGGAAAATAATATAAAATAAATTAACTTTGGTTCTTTAGGAACACACGAGTTCAAGCAATATCGTGGTTTTAAATGGTAACATAACATTGTATTTTTTTGTTCATAGCAGCCAGTACATCAGCTTTTATTATTATTGAATATTGTGTTCAAAAAAAGTTTAGAGATTTTTTGATTGTGAAAAACAGGCACATCGCTATTTAAGAAAGAAGTAATAATGAAGATTGTAATAAATTACAGTAATTATGATTTAATAATCATACAAAACTATTACTCCTACTATTACTTCGAGATTTTAATAACTTGTAGTAGCCCGCCTGCGGCTAGATGGAGCCACGCGCCTTCAGAGACCATAGAAAAAGTTGGCTGTGGCACCTCGGCGGTGAGGGCTCGCCATCTTATCATTGTTTCCGTGTGTGCGCGAGTGGAACGCACGCTTTTCAGAGTTTTCAGTTTGTTTTGTTGTAATAATCTATTTTTCTCCGTTTTTACACAACTTTTCCATAGTCATGGATGATTGTAAGAAGAGGAAACACATAAATTCTGTGGAATATTTAGAAATCTATAGTGAAATTGCAAATATTACGTGCAGAGGCTTATCGACTTTTCCTTGGATAAATAATCGATCGGAAATGAAGGTAAGCGATGTTTCATGTCTCTCAGCCTTTTTAGACGCTCGGGTCAGATCCTCGGTGACAGAACCAATCGACGTCAAAGGCTTTTTTAGGCCGAGTGTATTCCTTGTGAAACCACTCAGCCTAACCTCATTTTATCTTATTCTTCTGGTCCTAGAGACAAAATTGAGAACAAGGAAATTAAAAATGAGATTGTTACAAAAATATGTCAGATGGTTCTTTTATCCCTGACATCCAGGACAGTGCGAGCAGCAGCTCAGATCCTGTTGTGCTGGACACACCTGCGCCTGACGCACTCACCCAAGGCTCAAAGCCTTGCTCTATTATTTCAATAGTTGGATCTGCGCTTGACGCATTGATTCAAGGCTCCAAGCCTTCTGCTACTATTTCAATAGTTAAATCTGCGCTTGACGCATTAATCCATGGCTCCAAGCCTAGAAGAAATACTTTTTCCTGGATTTAGTGTTGTTTTAATGTCAGGTTTTTTAAATGCTTTTATCTGCTCCAGTTGGAGCTCGTTTGGTAACTGGAGGCGGCCTATTCCACGACGCACATTGTCTCTCGTATTCCAAACCATCAGCAAAAATACAGCTGCCAAACAATGGCTCGTTTAACCCTTTATATTGTTTTTATATTATTTTCAATTTGTAGTAAAACTTAGCCACATCTATAGTTAAACTAAGGAAGACGAATAACTTCGTGAATACGATGAACAGACAGACAGAAGCGTCGTTTGGCTTGACGCGCGCCTGACCAATCTGATGATACAGTAACCGCCTGTACTGACATAGGTAGTTTCCTGTAGTTTCCTATGCTATTCCTATGTTCTATAGGAGCGTGAATGCAGCGCACTGTAGAATCCACAGCTATATGCATAGGATTGGATAGAGTGCGGAATGGCACATGGAAAAGGGATTCAAAAGCCGTAAAAAAACATAGAAAGCTGATAATGCACTATGCCCATTCCTTCGACATTCCGGACTTGACTTTGTTTTAATTTTTTTGTTTTTTTCAAAAATTTCTACTTTACAGTAAGAACCAACTAAAATTTTTTCTTGGTGCAGTTTTTTTGTACAAAAATATGTTTTTCATTTTTTAGGGAGATTTCGTTTTTTTTCAAAATAAGTGTTATATACAAAATCAGTCCGATTATTTTCATTCAAATACTTGAATTAAATTCTTCTCATTTATATTTTAACGCTAGCCATTGGGGATCGGACGAGGGTAGTTGGCGAGGTGAAACATAAGCAGATTCTTGTACTCACACTCATTAACTTCGCTCACCGATTTGCACGTGTGCTCTAGGTGTTGATCAAAGCACCCCGGTGACGACGTTCGGACCAGGGGGACACACCCGTAGTTCAATAGTCACGGCTGAACCGCGAAATATATCACATCGGGACTCCTGTAATAATTCCCTTCAAATACCGAGGCCGTGAACGTTTCCCTTGATCTTGGGCTTAATCGTGCGGTAAACCGAGTATATTGTGCACGAGTTCTTACAGTAAAAATCTTATTACAAAATCACGACAATTACGCACATCATCGTAGTCGGGTGTTCGAGCATATTATACCCTAGCGGTCAATGATTGGACTCATTGAGACAATTACAAAGTTGTTCCCATCATTAATAATTGTGAAAGTGGTGAATTGAATTTTTATTAGGACCTAGACAGTGCCACGAATATTGTTGTCTTGGACGAACTTGGACATCATCGGGATGCTACATATCCATATTACTAATCGATAATATTTATTAAGGAAACAGAAGGGGTGAGGAAAATAAAACCGACACAATTTACATTCAATTCAAATCGCGTTAAATGCGTGTGCGTTCGCTCTGAAACAGACTCTCTCTCTCTCATGAAATAAAAGATACATAGTCAACGATTGTTCGATTAGCCTATTCGATAATTATCGAATAAATACATTAACGGGGAATCGCCTTATTATTCGACTCATCCACTCCTTTAATTTTACAAACAAGACTTTCCATTCAATAAAACCATCAGGAGTTAAATCGAATTGTGCGACACGGCGCAGGGAATATGCTAAGCATTTAAAAGGTAAGGATCCATGAGGAATCTCGTTTTTACGCAGGAATCTGTAAGTCGTAAGAGTCGCATTCCCGAAATAAATTAACGAATAGAGACAGACCTCCGTCTGCCCCTAACATAAGCAAGGGATTGTCTTTATGCCCTGTAATTTTTTTTATTTTCAATTCAATTCATTTATTTTTTATACGATAGAACATCTTTCCAAATAACAGTCGGAATAAAACAAACAGTTCTGCTTTAGAGTTATCACTTCTACCAAATTTGTTTCTTTCGTTCAATTTCTCTGTGATTTTCTATGGGAATTCTATTTCTTTGAGATGTATTGATTTCCTTTCAGAAACAGCTGAACAATATGTTTAGTTGATAGAAATTTTTATAACAATATCTGTTTCGTTTTTTTTCTGAAGTTATTACTAATTGTTTCAGAATAATTATATAATTCGTGTACTCCGCATCACTCGTAACCTAATTTAAAGCATTTTTCTCCACGGGATTGAGAAGATTCGCTGATATCACTTGAAAAAAAAAACATATTTTTTTTTCAATTTTAGCTATATACGAACACTTGATTCTTGATCACACAATGTTCGGCGAAAGGAAAAAAAGTGAAACACAGAGTTGATTTTTCACTTTACCCTAATAAGCGATTTCGAGTGAGAAAAAGAAGTTTCCCGTAATTCTCTATGATCATTCTCTATAATAACGTAAAGTACGTTCAAGAAGTCGTCTTTTACGCTTTTTGAAGCGTATTTTATACATAAAGTTAAAACGTAAACTGCGCTCAAAATCACGGTAAATTAAGATTACATAAACGGAATTCACGATTTGGCAGTAGTAAATTACGCTCAAAGTTATAAATTAGGATGATTTTTTTTCGTATTTTACATTTACTCATTCGTAATTATATACATCCTTATTAGGTTTGGATAAAGCGATAGAAATGCGATGGTTTTATATCTTGTAATATAATTGAAATAGATATGAAGAATTGAATCAATATTCCAATCCCCAGAAAAAAGGAGAGAGGCAAACTAATTGGATTCCACGCAAAAAAATCGTTGTTCATGGGTTTGAATTAATGATTAATTGATTAAACATTAGAATAGTATGCATCTGTTGTAATTGATCGATCTATTCCATCGTCCATAGGTAAGTGCCACAATGCTCCTGAAAGAGAAAAATTATGTCAGTTGAAGATCAATCCATTTTATTCCAAGGATATTGGTGGTGTTTGTTAAATTTGATGCATAGCAAAACGAGAATCATTTACGCCCAACCTTATTTCTAAAAGTAACGACTAGACTAAAATTCCTAAAAGGACTTTTTTTTTATAGCTACCATTCTCCATACAAAAAAGGTCTCTGACTAACTAATTTTGCTATCTTCGTTAATTTCAAAATATCCTGAGACAACTCATTGTGAAAAGAAATTGATTCAACTAATATTATTAATATTAATACTTCTTTATTTGATTCCCTTTCGGGTTACAAAGAACTTCCATTTCTCTCCCATACATTCTTCCTTATATCTAAAATATTTGTATCTATCCTACATATACATATTTACAGGGACGACCTATAACTAAACTAAAACTAAACTAAACTAACAGTGGCTATTTACAAAAGCATACTTATTAGCTAACGAGCGTGAGAGCATGAGCGATAGTGAGAGTGCGAGCAAAGCGAGAACGAGTGATCTATCGAGAGCTGCGACCCCCGCTTCCGGTTTCCGACGTGACTCTTCCTTATTTCCAGAGCCCTACTTCCTTTTCCACCCATGCCCGCCCTCTCCCTCCCTCTCCCACTCCCACACAACCATTCACGCCGCATTCTCACTCTCATCCATCCATCATCCCCTATTTTTCCCACTCTACAATCCAGCATTCTCCCTCTCCTTTCTCATCCAATATCTCACACACTCGCTCCCGAAAACGCCTTTCTTCTCCCTCTATGTTCCTACATTCCTCCAAAACATGCCCCCATGTCTCCTCTTCCGCGTTGCATCTTCTGCACCTTTTCCTTTCCTCTCCTTCCCAACTTCTTTCCCCCCTTGCACCTTCCCCCAATCTATATTTAGCCATCCTTTTCCATCTTTCCTCCCCCCATCTCTTTTCCAGGTATTCCGGGATGACCTCCGCCCAAACCTCTTTATACCATCTATTCGATTCCGATCTCCTTATCCTCGCCCACCTTTCCTCTCTTTGCATTTCCCTTTCCATTTCCTCCACCATATCAAACCCTACTCCATTAACCCCTTCCTCTCCCCCAGTTCGAACCAATCCCCTCTCTTTTTTAAACCTCCTCCTCTCCTCCTTCCATTCCGATACATCCTTCCTTCCTTCCCTTCTTTCTATCTCCCTCAAACACAGCCCTGAAATTTCACTTGCTTCCCCCCTTCTCAACTTTTTTTCGAAATTCCATGCTCTTTTTGCCGTCCTCGTCCTCAACTTATGTCGTTTCAATTCCTCCCTTATCAAATACCCCGACGTCCCTCTACTCAAACCCGACATCCACCTCATGTACCTCTCTTGCATTCTTTCCATTCCTTCTCTCTCCTTCCACCCCCAAATCTCTATCCCGTATCCCATAACCGACCATACCAGAGAATCGAAGAGCCGTAGCCTTCCCTTCCAATTATCTTTGAATTTCCTTTTTCCGATCCCCCATACCGGCCCCATAACCTTCCCAGCATTCTCCAACCTGCTTTTAACCTGTAATTCCTGACTTCCACTCTTCTGAAACCAATACCCCAGGTAACAAAATTCTTTCACCTCCTCCACGTCCCTCGCTGCCATTGTCTACCTCTCACGCTTCCCTCTCCCTCCCCCGAATAACGCGACCTTGGATTTCTCCGCATTTATGACTAGATCCTTTTTTCCATATATTTCTCCATAAACTCCAGCATCAGCCTCATCCCGGCCCCATCCTCCGCCAGCACTACCATATCGTCCGCATAAGCTAGCGAGAAGACTTTTCCCAGCCCCAGCCTTACCACTCCTTTCCATCTCTTCCTCAATTTCTCCTCCAAGTCTGCTAAAAGTATATTAAATAATACCGGGCGCAGCGGACAACCCTGCCTGACCCCTCTCGCCGTCCAAAATTTCCCTGAAGTCTTGTCCTCCACCTTTATCTTACTCGCCGTTTCCTTATAAATTTCCTTCACTCTTTCTATCAACCCCTCTGTGATCCCCCTCTCGCTCATTGTCTCCCACAAAACCCTCCTATTCACCGAATCAAACCCGCCCTTAAATCAATGAAGCATGCCACTAATTTTTCTCCCTTTTCCTTCACCTGCCTGTTCACCAAATAATTTAGTACAAAGATGTTATCTGCCGTGTCCATTCCTCTCCTGAATCCCGTTTGATTGTGCGGTACTATCCTCTTTTTCTCCACCTCGATCTCTATCCTCTTTGTCAGCACTGCTGCATACACCTTGTACAGCGTTTGCATCAGAGTGACCCCTCTATATTCTTCCACCTTCTTACCCTCTCCTTTCTTCACAATTGGCGCGAGCAACCCATCCTTCCAATCTTCCGGCCATCCCTCTCCTTTCCACACACTGTTGCATATCCTCCACGCCACACTTTTTATTCCCTCACCTCCCTCCCTCAATATCTCATTCTCTATCTCGTCCTCTCCCGTCACCTTCCCTCCTTTCAGTTTCGCAATTGCTACCGCCACTTGCTCATACGACAATTCCTCACCATTTCCATCCGCACTCCCTCTGCGCCCCTCCCCCACCACCTTCCAGGCCACTCCTCCTAGCAGTTTCATGAAATAGTTCTTCCATTCCTCTAGTCCGATACTCTCGTTCACACTTTTCCTTGCCTTCCTGTGCCTGTTCACTACTTCCCATACTTTACCTTCCTCTATCGCCTTTTTCACCTCCGCCTCGAACCTTTCCCATTCCTCCTCCTTCTTCCTCTTGCATAGCTTATTGTATTCTCTTTTCTTCTCCCTATACTCTTCCCTTTCTGCCTTCCCTTCACGCGCAGCCCTCAACACCTTCCTCACTCTTTT
The DNA here is from genome assembly GCF_001412515.2 of Diachasma alloeum. Lineage (NCBI taxonomy): Eukaryota > Metazoa > Arthropoda > Insecta > Hymenoptera > Braconidae > Diachasma > Diachasma alloeum. The sequence continues at coordinate 278,362 of NW_021680721.1, forward strand.
CTTCGCCTCACCGCATTTCTCATCAAATCAGCCTCCCCCTTTTCTTCTCCTCCTCCTCCCCTCTTTCTCTATCTTTACCTTCAATTCCTTCACTCTTTCTTTCACTTCCTCAATCATTTCGTCCACCGTTTCCTCCGTCCATTCCACTGTCTCTAATTCTTCTGTCAGATTTTCCTTCTGATCCTTCTCCCAAAATGACACCTTCTGCGGCTTCCTGGCGTTGTTTCCTTCCGGTCCCCTATTTTCCTTACGCCCTCCCTCCCTCAGCGTTACTATCTCCTCTCCTATCTCCTCTCCTATCTCAAATCTCTCCACTCTCTCTCTCTTTCTCTGTCATCCGTCATCACGTAATCAATTACCGTCGTATTGGCTCCTTCTTCTTTTGTATATTCCCCTTCTTCGTCTCCTACACAGTTATCATTTAGTAGTATCCAACCCGACTCATCCAACGCTGTCACCAGAATTTTTCCTTCCTTATCCATCTCGCTCTTGTCCTTGGACTTTCTCGACTCTCTTTCCTCTTTTCCGTCTTCCTCTACTAGCCCACCTCTCTTTCCCGTCGCCGCATTAAAATCCCCTCCCACTATTACGACTTCTTCCCCTTTCCTCTCCATCTCTTCTTTTATTTTCTTCATCTTACGTGACATGTCCTTATTCACATACTCTCCTACTATTTTATAATTCGTCCTCTCTGTTGCTATCCTGCCTTCCAGCCATCCTTCTAACCCCATCTCCTCTTCCACTCCTTCCCATCCCACACCATCGCACAGATCCTTTCTTATTCCCATTAGCATTCCATCTTTGCCTCTTCCTTTCTTATGATCCCTCACCGCCAACTGCACTCTCCACCAGTAGCCCTTCGGCACTCTCTTTTTCACCTTTTCCCATCCTGTTCTTTCTAAACACGTTTCCATTAGCACCAACACGTCACCCCTCCCTAGTCTCTTCCAAAAATTTGGAACCTTCTTCTCTAACCCCCTCACATTCCAGAACACTATTTTTAACCTCTCCTCTTTCCTCTCTTTTCCTCTTCTCGTCCGCTTCCCCCTCCTTCCCCCTCCTGCTACTGAATCGACTCAACCTCCATTGCGTCTGTTGTCTCTCCACTCCTGCTTCTCCTTGTCCTATTCTGAGCGTCTGTTTCCTCCCTCCATGTTTCCCCCTTGTTATCCAACAGCTCCTCTAGGTACTCATCGAATTACCATAACTAACCATTTATCCACATTTTTCCTTCTCCCACCCCCAATCTGCTCCCTTTCCTCCTTTCCACCCCTTCTATGCACTCCAGTCTCCACTGCGTTTTCCTTTCCATCCAAATCAGATCGTTCCCTAGCCTCTCTGCTCTACCCTTTAGTTTTGCCCTGCTCTGCATCACCTTCCTTTTCTGTCTCGCATCTTGCAGTTCCACCACCACTGCTCCTCTCCCCTTCTCGTCCACTCTCTCGATCTTCTTCACTGCCTTTACTGTCACCTCCACATCCGTCACTTCCGTTAATAGGCCCTCCACCTCCTGCCTTCCAACCCCCTCCATTTGAATCTTCCTCACCACCAAATTCTTTCCTCTTCTCTCCCATTCCTGCCACTCCTCCCTCCATTCCAATTCCCAGATTCTTCTCTTCAGCTCCTCATTTTCCACGTTAACCTGTTGCCTTCCTTCCCCCTCATTCCCATTCTGATTGAGTTTCAACTTCTTTATCAATCTTTCCAGCTCATCGACCTACTCCGCCTTCCCCACTAATGCCTCTAAGCTTTCTCTCGTTTGCTCTCCCTGCTCCCTTCCCTATTTCCTCACCTCCATCAACATTTCTCCGAAGTCACTCATCATTCCCCATATCCTTCTCTTCTTCTCTTCCCATATATTCTGCAACCTTTCCCATTTCCGATTTACCGCTCTGACTTCTTCCCTTACCTCTCTTCCCTGTTCCATCAGCGCTTTCAGTGCCCCCACAGTATCCTTCCTAAAACTCTCCAGTGACTCCGCGAATCTCGCCATCCTCTCTCCTCCACCATTCTCCTTGCTCTTTCTGTTCCTATCCTCTTCGTTGACCTCCTCCCTTTCTTTCTCTGTTGGTGATCTCCTCCTCTTATTCCCCTCACTATCCTCTTCATTGTTTTCCGTCTCTTCGTTGTTGTCACCTTCCGCCATCTTCTTCCATGCCTCCAACATTTGTGATGCATTCTCTCAATAGCTGCTAGCCCTGTCCCTTCTCAACCGCTCAGCATTCGTTAGCCTCCCCCCTCTCGCCCTTCTTCTTCTCCCCAGTAGCCCCCCCCCCTCCTTATCCGATGCCTCTGACATATCAGCTGCCGACTCATAAAACATCTCGTTAAGACCTCTTCTCCCATCCGACAACGCAACCTGCACCTCTTCCTGCCCGTCCCGCTTTAAATCCCTCGCGCCCAAGGGGGACGCCGGGGGCTCTCCCACCCCATCCAGCAAACCGTCTGCCATCTCCAACGACTTCGATGGCAATGTACGGAAAAGATAGCTCATCCCCCTACCTTATCCCTCCCGCCCTACACTATCGACTGAGCCCAATCACCGCAGTTTCCCTCTGCTCCACCTCTACCGCCTGTCGCCTCTTTCTTCTTCCCACTTACACTATCCCGCCAAAACCCGTCGATCCCCCTCCTTACCCCTACCTGCCGATTTTACTTAACCCCTTAACTCAACTAAAAACCCTTCTGATCCTTACCTTGCTTCGTTCACCCTCTTTCCATTCACCCACTTTCACACCGATCTTCCTAAAAAAACACACACCTCTCACGCAGCTCTCTCACCTGTCACTTCTCCACCTAATCTTCAAACCCCTATCTCACTTTCAACCCTCTTCCACCCTCCTACACTTCCACTCACACCACTTTTATACCCCTTCACGTAACACCCTCCCTTTTCCCACCCGTTTCCTCCCTTTCTCCAACAACAAACTCCCAAAAACCTCCTTCAAACCAAACAATATTCGCTAGATACTACAACCTGCCACACTCCTCTCGCAGACCGGAAACGGAAGTCCGATTCAACTGATATTAAATTACTCATACTATAGGTAAAAATTGATTTGAAATGAATCATGGCCTAATCCCAACTGAAAAGATTTATGAGTGTCGTGGTGACCTAGTGGAGATCACGTGATTGATTTCAATTAAAAAGTTATGCCATCTGTATATCCGCAGTGTTTGGCCCGGTTTGGTCTGGCTCTTCGTAATGATCGTCCAAAAGTTAGCACGCATGAAAAAATAAATTATGAGACATGAACAAAAGTTAGCACGCATGAAAAAAAAAAATCTGGGTAATTGAGAAGTTATTAGGTGTATAAGTTCGCTTTCCGTTTGTTTATTGAGTGCGGTGTCTTATTTATAATTGAAAAATTGACGCGTCCGTTTTAGATTTTGAAGAGTGAACCTTACTGTTTTTAATAGGTTATATATCATGCCTGGAAGAGCTCTGTCACTTCAGAAAACAGTAATATATACAATGGCAACCGATGCGCAGCACATTCAGCACTGTATTCTCTACGAGTTCGAACAAGGGAAAAAGCCATTGAAGCCCACGATTCGATTTGTTCTACTCTCGGAAGTAATATTGTGTCTTATGATACGTGTAGATATTGGTATTAATGCTTTAAAGATAATGATTTCGATCTCAGTGACCGGGAACGGCCTCGACAGCCTCTGAAATTTGAAGATGCTGAATTGCAAAAATTACTCCGTAAAGACTCAACGCAAACCCAAAAAGACCTTGCAGCTCAGTTAGGAGTTACCCAAGGAGCAGTCTCAAAACGATTACACGCAATGGAAAAAATATGATAGGTAGGAAGATGGGTTCCACACGAACTGACTGAACAGAAACTCGGCCAACGCATGAACACGTCTCTTTCATTGCTCGCCAAGTGCTAGAAGAAAAATTTTTTGTCAAAAATTGTGACGGGGGATGACAAATTTTTTTTTTTTTTGCTAATCTCAAACGGAAAAAGCCATGGGTGAATCCCGGACAACCATCGACATCCACTCCCCAATAAAAAATTCACATGAAGAAAGTTCTCCTCTGCATCTGGTGAGATATGAAGGGTGTACTCTATTACAAACTTTTGGAGACGGGTCAGACAGTTACTACAGAACGCTACAGTCGACAATTGAACAAATTGAGCGAGGTACTTGATGAGAAGAGGCCATTTACTGGGCAAGGGAGCCGGAAAGTCATGTTGCTCCATGATAACGCTCGACCTCATATTGCTCGCGCGACTAAGGAAACGATTTTAAGCTTGGGCTGGGAGGTTGTCCCGCACGCGGCTTATTCACCAGACTTAGGCCCTTCCGATTATCGTTTGTTCCGGTCCATGCAGTACGCCTTGGAGGAAAGACGCTTCCAAACTCTGCACGATATACGAAAATTAGTCGATGACTCCATCGCCTCAAAGCTTGCAAGTTTTTTTCGCGATGGCATTCATATGTTGCCCGATCGATGGCGCAATGTCATCGAAAACTATGGGCGATATTTCGAGGATTGATCTAGTATTAATATATTTTATAATGTTACATATTTTTTGATAAAAAATGGAAATATTAAGTTATATACGTAATACTTTAGGCATTTTTCATCAATCATATAAAAATTATTTCCGTCTTCTCATCCTGTACAAGAGTCACTGCATGGGTGTTGTGAACCTTATGAGATCAAGATTATAAAAACAATTACTGCTGATTACATCAAAATGCGATTGAGAAGTCACGCTAAAACCCAAACACTACAATTTTTAGGCTCGAGGGCGACTCTTGGACAGCAGTTAACCAAATCAATTCTGTTCTATAACGTTTAAATGTTTATGGATTGTTAAAAAAATTATCAATCATATGGAATGAATTGTGCATTTATCTAGGAACTGATTAATTCTAGAAAAAAATATCGTAAGATCTTTTTTGTGGTTGGATAAATTTCTGACAAAAACAGTTTTTTGACATTTCCTCTTAGAATTCCTCTTTAAAAAGACAGAGCAATAATTAATGGGATGGAGGAATTGCGTTGTAACAATTAACCAGCGCATTACTCGTCTTCACATGTTCTTAATATGTAACCGTACTCCACTGAGCGATTGCCGATAGTTCATGAACGGACTGTACGACAAGGACAGGTGGCCTCACGAATTTCTTTCTCCCTCGCACAAAAGCGTGAGCTCAGTACATCTTTCAGCATAGTTATATTTCAGTCATGAAGAATGAAGGAAGGAGGTCGAACTGTAGTGAGAGGCCAGTTCGATTCTGGGATTCAAAGTGGTTACGATCCATAGTTCCTCTTGCGGCCTTCTGACAGCGCTGAAGTCACCCATACACCACATTGACAGGAATACTATTGAGTATATTGGTGGTTCTGTTTTAATTCGGAATTGTGCACTAATAGATGTTTTCATTCGATTTATCCGAAATGTTCAAAATTATTCGTTAGTGGAAGAAAGAAGCGAAGAGTATGTGCATTCCCCGGGTGCACACCAGGCACAGTAAATGATAGAAGACAAAACAAATCACGTGGCAAGCGTAATAAGAGTGTATGCAAATTTCCACATCAGGTTCATATGAATTTGTTAGAATATGAAACAAATTCATAAATCTATTATTTCATAATCTGTTATTTCATAATAGATTTATGAGAATTTTCTGGGTCATTTTACAGAGGATTTCTGAAATTTTGCAAATGAGAGTAGAAAATTCAGAAAAAAAAGTTTTTAGGGTATAGTAAATCTGTACGTTTCAAATGATTCTGAGTCATCTGAGCCCAACATTTTGCGATATTTTTTTTCATTTTTCAAAGAAATTTCGAAATTTTGAAAATCGGAGTAAAAAATTCGGAAAAAACGTTTTTAGGACATAGTAAATCTTCACGTTTGAAGTGATTCTGAGTTATGTGAGCTTGAAGGGACGGTCAGAATTCACGTTAGTCACAAGGGATTGAGCAAGTTCCACGCGAGTCCCGTGGATCACAGAAGTCAAATCATACAAGGGTCGCTATTGATGAAGGGAGCGTCAAATTTCACGAGAATCACGAGGGTCACAAGGAGACGATCAGATTTCACAAGGGTCAACCCTCACGAGGGGCACGATGATTTACAAATTGGGCATAGAATATGTATTGATTTTTTTTCTGATTCTTTGATATTTTTTCTAGATTTTTATCTTTTTCCTAACCTCGAAAAATGCATTTTTCCATGAGACTGTGTTATATTACCACTTTTAAATTAATTATTACCAATCATTATAATTTGTGAATTAAGCACGAATGCAATTAGAATGTTTTTATTCGCAATAGAACAGAATATAATAGAAAATGCGCTGCTGGTCACTTAAAGCACCCAGAGTCACCTAAATCATACGATCTTTTGTAACATCCGCCTTTGTTTCGGTCAGTCACACAGCCCCAGCCCTGTGTTTCTCACTAGGCTAATAAGGCTGGTGACAGCCGCTTGTTGTAAGTCCTCTGGTTCCAGGAAAGCCTGGCGCCAGATTTTATAGCGACGGATTGCTAATAAGGGGNTAGTTGCCCTCTCATAAGCAGTTTCGCTTGTCTGCAGGTCGCAACTTTCTCCCAACGCCTGACATGATCCCGCTGGAAATGATCTTTAATAAGAGTTTTTCCCACTGCGAAGGGCATGCCAAGCAGGCCGTGTGAGGGCACCCTTTCTGTACCCTCCTTGGCCAGCTTATGTGCCTCTTCATTACCCAGAAACCCATGGTGACCTGGTACCCAGATTGCGGTGACCTGGTTGTTTTTACCCAGTGTCTCCAATGCCTGCATGCATTCCCACACCACCTGTGACTCTGTAGTGGGTTTTCCCAGGGCGTGTATCGCCGCCTGGCTGTCACTGCAGATGAATATTTTCATCTTTTTTGTGTCTCTTGCATTCAGATACTCTGCACACGTAAGTATGCCCAGCATTTCTGCTCGAAAGACGGTTGAATGATGGCCCAGCGGAAAACTCTCTCCGAAGCCTATTTCAGACGGTAGATGCCTGCCTCAAAACTTCCATTGAAGCCAGAGCCGTCCGTAAACCAGTAGTCCTCTCTTGGTCCTGGTTTACGTTTCGAGTCTAGCCACTCCTGTCTGGGTGGTATACTCGTTCTGAAAGTTTTCCTGATCTGATACTTCCTAGGAATCCTATCCGTCTTACCTATGAAGGGTCGATCATTGATTAGGCTAAGCCTTGTAT
>NW_021680721.1:285867-286870 GCF_001412515.2 Diachasma alloeum
TATGAAGCCTGGAAAGTGGGTGTTCATTAGGAGTTTCAGAGTCTCTCCCATGGTTTCCGTGTGGCTGCCATCTGGTGCCTGTAGGCTCCCTAGATATGGAGTCTTGTTTGATCCAAGGATTTTTGCCAGCCTAGAGTTGCCAGCCTCCACGTTGCTTGTGAAAGCCCCCCAGCAGTCCTCTTTGGCTACCTTTATTGCCTTGTTGTAATCTGCGAGCAAGCCTCTGTAAGTTTTCCATGCGTCTTCCTTANAAGCCCTCCAGCAGTCCTCTTTGGCTGCCTTTATTGCCTTGTTGTAATCTGCGAGCAAGCCTCTGTAAGTTTTCCATGCGTCTTCCTTACGGGGGCCCGCTCTCATGTTCTTAGCTTTGTTAAAAGCTTTTCTAGCTTTGCCCCTTAGCCCACCGAGCCTCTCTGACCACCAAGAAATCTCAGTGGACTGCCCTTTCGGGATTNGGTTTCCGTGTGGCTGCCATCTGGTGCCTGTAGGCTCCCTAGATATGGAGTCTTGTTTGTTCCAAGGATTTTTGCCAGCCTAGAGGTCTCCGATTGACTCTCCACATTGCTTGTGAAAGCCCTCCAGCAGTCCTCTTTGGCTGCCTTTATTGCCTTGTTGTAATCTGCGAGCAAGCCTCTGTAAGTTTTCCATGCGTCTTCCTTACGGGGGCCCGCTCTCATGTTCTTAGCTTTGTTAAAAGCTTTTCTAGCTTTGCCCCTCAGCCCACCGAGCCTCTCTGACCACCAAGGAGTCTCAGTGGGCTGCCCTTTCGGGATAAGCTTGCAGTTTGTCTCGAAGGAGTCCATGATGGCCTGGTTTAGGGCAATCGAAGCCTCCTCCAGCTGCTTTTTTTTGTTAAATCTAAAGATTATATCCCTACGATTGTCAGATAGACTTTCTCGGTAATTTCCCCAGTTTGTTCGTCTTGCGTTTCTCACCCATACCGTTTCTTTCACTGTGTGGATGGGCATTCTTATGGTTTGATGATCGGACGCTGAGAGGTCCT
>NW_021680721.1:287066-316215 GCF_001412515.2 Diachasma alloeum
CCCCTATTAAGGATATTTAGACCGGCCCCCATTATGAATTCCTGGAGGCTTTCCCCCTCCCGTTAATGCCGGTGCTCCCCCATGCTACATGGTGCGAGTTGGCATCACAACCTAGCAGGAGTTCAAGTCCCCTTTCCTTCACATGGTTGCATAGGTCCTTTACTTTTTTCGAAGGAGGTGGTTCAGCCGAGTCATAGGGCATGTAAACTGAACCTACAACCAAGCTCATTTCCTCGTCTTGTCTCAGGCCCAGATCCACTTGTGCCACAGCCAGGTCTCCCTCACTAGCCTGTGAACCGAAGAAAGAGCCTAGTTCTTTAATAATAATGTAAGATCTAATTTTCTCCTGAGTGTTTGCGTGATAGATTCTGCCACAACCACTGAGGCCCTTAATAGCATTGTCCACTATCCATGGTTCCTGGATCATTGCTATGACAGTCTGCATCCCAGCTAACAGCCTGACTAGAGTAGCCGAGGCTGCTTTGCTGTGATGCAAATTTATCTATACAATGTGCACCCGGATTGCAGCCATAATGATGACTACTTTCCTGGTACCTCTATGTACCCTTCTTCTGACTTTCACCACGGTCTTTCGCAAGCAGCTTGACAGTTGCTTTTTGAATCCCGCAGTGCATTCTGAAGTTGCAGGCTTTCAGAACAGAAAGCGATCGGTCGTCTATCAGCGCAACGAAGTGGGCACTTTTCGCGTCCCTACTCTCACTGCCCCGAGCGACAACCCACTCTCTGGCCTGCAGTCCTGCATTTTGTTTCTCAAGGAAGCACAGTGCTTCTTGAGCGGTTAGATCTGGGTCTTCCACGTGTAGTACAACCCTGTGCTTCTTGGGAAGCTCCGAGGCTGGGACCACACGTACAGTAAGCCCAGCTATTTTGTTTTCGGGGAAAAGGCTTTTCAGCCAATTTCCCGTTTCCTCATCAGTGCAGTACACCATTGCCACACCTCTTTCCCAGACACCGTTGAAGGTCGGTGCTCTCACCCCATCAGATAACACCAGAATGGCCCCCTTCAGGAGTTTCTTCAACTCCGTTACCTCTTCAGTGCCCAGTTTCTGATCCGGATATGATTCCGGCATAACTGCAAACTTGAATGAGCTCGCAGTATTCTGAGCATATGTGCCCTGATCCTGCGTTCTCATTCTCTTTTCTTTCGGTCTGACTGAGGGGCTTGGCGTAGTATGCTCTGATGGAAGGCGTTTTATTGCCTTCCTCATAGTCCCCTGCAATCGCCCCCGAGGTTTGATGCAGCTTCGCTCTCTTGCGATGTCTTCTCTCGGCTCCACTCAGTCTGACCCGATTCACATCGGTACCAGACTGGTCAGCCTTGTCAGACTTCGTATGTTCGCCATCGCTGGCCCCACCCGAAGTTACTTTTTCAATATTAAGATTTTTTAGATTGGTTTCCATTTTAGTCCCACAAGTACCGCGGTTAAGCGCTTTCACCTGGTACATTGCCGCGATCGCCCAGGGCTTGGCTTGTCTCGGGTCGATTACACCCAAGACTACTCTCAGAGGTCGCCCAGATTTCTGAGAGGCACCGTTAGCGACACAGCTCCCCCTGTGCCACGTATCCTTAAGCACGGTATGGCCGAGGCCATGGCTTACGCTGCTGACACACATGGATTGGGTGGGCGGCGATCACATGGCCGGCGGCATCGATTTTATTATTCGCAATAACACTCTTTAAAATTAATTTCTGATTTTAACGTTGTAACGAAATTTTCTCGTTATGGGTTGAAATCCCCTTAAAAAGATATGTGAACTCTCAACTTATTGAAGAGAGACAGTTAGTGACATCTAGCGGGGGCTGAAAGAGCCGCGACTGGATGAAAAGAGCCACAGACCGATCGCAGGCTGAAGGTATAGCGGTTTTGGGTGAAACCGCGACCATTGGAAGTCTAGAGGACGTTACTAGACTAACGCTATTTTAGAATTCGCTCAGCATGTGCTAGGGGAAAAGGGGCCGACGTAGAGGCTTTCCAACTGGGCGATTCTCAAGGCTATGTTGGAGTAGACTAGGGACCAACGGCCAGGTGAAAGGAGTGGTACCTCCGTGATCCCATCGGGTTGATTGGTGGGGATAGGGTAACGGAATGACTTATCATCGCCGAGATACCCAGACTAGGAGGCAAGGCCCTAGTAAGATTCAGAGTTAGTCGAACGTGGACGCTCAAGCGGGGAAGTCGCAAGGATTTCTCCGGCGTATACCGTGGTGTTGGCTTAGAAGATAGCCAAGGGATTGGTCGGCGAATAGCTCAGCGCAGCCAAGTGCATAGCTGATGGTAGCGAACGTAGCGGTGGTAGCGTGTTCACGGGGAAAGAGTTATTTCGGAACTCTGGGTGATGACCTTGCTGTTCCCGGCGTTATCCGGCTCGGCGAAACAAATAACGAGCATATGGGCTCGTGGGTCTGGAGTAGATATCGTCCTCCTCTCGACCCGACCATGTGCCGACATTTGAGTACCGGGAGATGGTGACTCGCGATGACCGAAGCGGTAACTGGTGGCCGAGAGTATGGGTGGTCGTAAAGTGGGTAACAGAGTTCCACTTTGGTCGGATCAGCCTCTCGGTGTCCCAGGCTCTGAGGAGTCCCGGCTGATTTGCATTTAGCTTTGAAACACTCCCGAGTCGAAATACTCGGGAGGAGAAAGCCTACTGAGGGGGTAAAAAACCTCGAGGACGAGTGTAAATTTAATTTACAATGATCATAAGACCGTTGGACTTAATTTCCAGCCTGGAATACTGGCTCGTGACGTTTGGCATACGATACTCCTGGTGGACCTCACCCACTCTACCGTGTCGCACTGATGCTAGCTGGGCAACTCTTTGCCCAGCCAGAAAAGTCCTCTGAGTGGACGAGTTTGCCTCAGAGGCCGATTTTCGTCGAACCTGCCGTGAAGGTTCGGCTGGCGCCCAATTATCGAACGACAGAGACGGCTTAAAAAAGTAGTTTGTATTTTTCCTGGGTGAACAACCGGGAAAAATATCCTTACAACATATAAAATTCAAGTTATGTTTATACTACTTTGATCACTCCAGATAAATATTTACATAATGCTGAAATTGAAGCCGAAAAGTTTTGAGGCTAAAAGTTATGAGACCAAACTGCGTGCACGTCGGAGGCGTGAGCTAGAACCCAAAAAGACGAATAATCAAGTAAAGCAAGCTCATATTGGTGAAGGTATGAAAACTGATACATCTCAATTGAGAGCTAACGAAAACTTAGTTAATGAAATGAAAGAAAAGCATAGAGGACCAACAGTCTGTTCAAGGACCCCGGTAAATGATAAAGTTTCTAATTCTATTTCTGAAGATAATATCTCTCATCATACACGAATGCAACATCTGAGAGAGTATCGTCTCTATAATAATAATGAGAAACACTCCAATGTCACACCAATGCAAAATAAGTGTCCTAATTTGGGCTATATAACACAAGAAAGAGTGTTCAATTCTGAACAATTCAAAAATAAGGAAATGCAGGAAAAAATGAGAAAACATTCAGTTCGAATTAATACACACAAGTATCAAACCCGTGACAAAATGAAAAAAATATTCAAAAAGTCTAACAAAAATAATCTAAACTATAAAGAATTTACTAATTTCGTTTCAGATTTAAACACAGAAAGGGACACTAAAAATATTGAATATTCATGCCGAGAAAAAATGAATAATAGAGAGCGCATTAAAATTCTACGTCACAATTTGAATTTTGCAAAGGACGAAAAAAAGAGAATCTTGAAAGAATTAACCAAATGAGAAATTATCACAATTTCAATTCAAATGAAAACCATAACAATAGTAAGAGGATGAGATCATCTCGGGCGATAGAAATACTGAAATTTCGTGAAGTTTATCTCAATAGGATCAACCCAAAATCAACACAAAATGATAAATTCAAAGGAAAGTATCGTTTTATCAAAATATATTTTGAAAAATAGTAAACAAGTCCCATATGTTGTATATATTTGCTGTGACAATCTATTTTTTCGAAAAGATTTACGAAAACATGATTCCGCTAATATTTCTTCAAAGTTATCATTTAAATCAAAACATTTGGAATCGTTCCTTAATAAAATAGAGAATAACTCATCAACTTACATCTGCGAAAATTGTCACAAACAAGTTGCACAAGGAAAAATCCCAAAAAATTGTTCCTTTGATGTAAAATTCCCTATTCTACCAGATGAAGTGAGGAATTTGTCTCCGTTAAAAGAACGTATGGTAGCACCATATGTTCCCTTCATGCAAATACGAGCTTTGAAACCTCATTGCTGCAGAAATCCACAATTGTCCATCCATGGCAGTGTGGTAAATTTTCACTTGGAAATTAAGTACACGATTGATGTATTCCGTCGAAAATTCAATGATATGTCAACATTACAAATTTAATTTAAACATCTACATCATAAAACATGCTATATGTATGAAACGATGAAGCCTTCAAAAGTCTGTGCTGCTCTACAGTATCTAATTTCCACGCCGTTGTATACCAGTAATAGTATAAAAATAGATGAAAATTTCTACAATAAATATGATAAAAATGATGATAACACATCAGATGTTTCAACTGATTCAGAAACTGACAGTTCAAATAATTATGATTCCCAAAACGAATCCGATGATGATAAAGAACGTATCTCGTCATCATATAAAGACGAAATACTAATCATCGATAAAAACCACGAATTGTCATCGGAAACACGTATCATTGCACTATGCCAGAATAATTCCCCATCTTCTTGGCTCATGAATATTTCTATTGATGGGATGTGTTTCCCTATGATTTTCGGAGGGTAAATTTTCGATAAGAATAAAAAATTTCGATCTTATGGTCACCGAGCTAAATTTGAAACGAGAAACCGAGATCGCAGATCATGCAATCCAACTAGATTATTGTTTATGGCAAAACGTAAACTTGAAGAAAGTGTCATGTCCAACATTAATATATGTTTAAGACGAATAAAACAACAGCTGACAGCTGGGAATATGAAAGATAAGAATTTCATCACAGATGTCATCGGTCATGATGAGGCTTATTCTTTTCTGAAAAAAAGAAATACCTCCGAGCGATGATTCGTCAGTTGGGCACACCAACATTATTCATGACTCCATCTGCATCTGAGATNGTTTATGGCAAAACGTAAACTTGAAGAAAGTGTCATGTCCAACATTAATATATGTTTAAGACGAATAAAACAACAGCTGACAGCTGGGAATATGAAAGATAAGAATTTCATCACAGATGTCATCGGTCATGATGAGGCTTATTCTTTTCTGAAAAAAAGAAATACCTCCGAGCGATGATTCGTCAGTTGGGCACACCAACATTATTCATGACTCCATCTGCATCTGAGATGAATAATGCTGAATTGATTCAGTTTCTTTATAACATGAAAAACAACGAGAATATAAGTTTACGAGAAGCCCTATGTCATGATGAAGATATTAAAAATGAATTAGTGAGGGACGATCCCGTTTCTGTGGTTCGTTATATAGTGTAACAGGATAAAAATCATGTACTGTTCCTCGCCTGAACTGACCGCAGATCATGGGGGAAAAATGAGTATATTTACCCCAGCGAGGAGTCGGATCACCCAGGGCCACAATTGTCATTTTATTTATTTCTTTTATTTACTTCTTCTTTATTGTTCTGTCAAATTCTATCGCTGTCGCGCTCACCGTGGGTTACGCGTGGGCTTCGTAACGAGGGGAGTGGAGCGGAGCATCGGCAATTTCTACAAGTCGGCGCTACGGCAGATGACGTGTATAGCACACCGACAAGCACGCACACACCGAGTCTGGTAGGCTCACACCACGAAGGACGTGAGAGACGATCGACGCACGCCAGCAGGCAACTCAGGCCTGTACGTGCGAACCCCCACCACCGCGCCGATGCATGGCGTAAGGTCGCCCAGGAACAAACTCATACAGCATTGAAGGAGCAGCGGATTATGTTGGCTGCTGCGCCGTGCAACGTGGATCACCTCCACCGACCACGCGGCGCAAGTCTCAGTTGTCTGGGACTAATAAATTGGAAATTCTGGTCATTTGAAAGTTTCCAATTCCAAAATCACGTATTAACGCGGATTCTCCGCGCTTCATCGGGCGATCGGGGTGGGGATAGAAAAGAAATTGAGGTTCGTCGCGGCGATGTAATCCCTCGAGGGAGACTCTTCGCTGGGTTTCCGTCATGACAAGTCGCTCTGCGCATTTCAAGTTATGAGTACGCTCTTTGAGCCCCTTTTTGGTTTTTACCATAAATAAGTTGTTCTTTGGTGTGATGCTGGGGTTTTTGACGGCCTACAACTGACGTCGCTGCCGTTAAGAGGGTCCAGACGAGTATCCTGGAGAGTCTCGCGTAAAGCAAACGGTGAGCGTATTTTTTGTTGTGAGTGCACACGTAATTCTTTACGTAAATTCACTCCGGCGTCCATTTTGTACCCGTTTGAGAATCAAGTAGATTTTGCTTGTGACGCGGCACTCAGTAGCCTTCACCTACCTACTTAATTATTATTATTATTCTCCGAAAATTGGTTATGTTTCATATTTATTATTATTATTATTATTATTATTTGTTGTTGTTGGGAATCATTGTTCTATTAATTGTTCACGGTGTTCATCACTCTCCCAATAATTTATCGTCGTGGCTTTCACGGTATCGTTGCGTACGTGTGATCCTCGCGCTCTAGCGTCTCCCAAGCCCATTCGATTTATTATTTTTTTTGTTATTACAATTATTTTCAAGTTACATTCTTTTTCTTTTTTTTGGGATTCATTTAGAATCCATTTTGATTTATTTTCTTTTCCATGTAGTTGGACAAATTTACGTTTTTTCTTTTTGGAATTAATTTTTGTTGATTTGTGTCGAGCCGTTACTCGCGGGAGTCCTCTCCCACACTTGTAAAAGTTTTTGATATTCACTTTCATCGCATTGTTGATAAATAGTCTAAGTCTTTAATCATTGAGGAAAAATAGATTTCTCTTTTTTCTAAAAATTGGCATAGTGTTGAGTGCATTAATTGTCGCCGGTTCCCACACACCTCCGGGGTTCTCTGAGCTGGTCGTGAAACGCGTCTCAACATTATGACCTTGTCCTTTGGAGGTTAAATGGACTGGTGCCCTTATTGGTAATTTTGTCTGCTCTCGTTTATCTCCTTCGTTCTGGTTTCGGGTTAGATAGATAGATAGATAGATAGATAGATAGATAGATAGATAGATAGATACATAGATAGATAATAAACTTTGAACAAAACATAATAAAAAAGTAACAAAGACGTAAAATGTAATAAAATAGAATAAAATAAAAGAATGACATGGGAATTGAGAAAAGAAAAATGAAAAATAAGATATGAAGAACATTTAGTCACTAGAACGCTCTCGCGCTCTCTCTGCATAAGCCGGCGCCTCAGATTGGTTTTGAAAGCCGCAGGCGAGGATTGGTCTCTGATGGAAACTGGGATGCCATTGCAGATCACAGGACCAGCTACCGCTAATGCGGCCCTGTAGCACTCTGTCCTAAAGCTTGGCACCACCAGAGCCTACTGGGCCTGCACCTGCCTTTGGGGTCGAGTTGAGTTGTACGCAGCAAAGAGCTGCGCTAGGTATGAGGGTGAATCCGAGCCAAGAACCCGATACATCAGCGTCCCCATGGCCAGCATCCTGTAGTCTGAGATGGTTAGCCATCCTCGGCAACGCCGAGGGCCAGAGACCGAGGCATCCCTCGGCAGGCCAGTGACAAATCTTACAGCACGGTTGATCATACGCTGGAGCTGCCCATCAAGGACAGAGCCCTGTAGGACCGCCAGGCAGTGGAAAATGTGGGGGAAGATGAGGGCATTGACAAGCATTATGCGTAGAGGCTTGTCTGTGTACCTGCGAAGGCTGTAAAGTTGGTACAGTACGCAGTTGATCCTGGATCCCACATGCTGGACGTGGGAGCTGAAGGTCAGCTTGCTGTCAATAAAAACCCCCAAATTCCTGACGCTGCTCATAACTTCGATGACTGAGCCGTCGGCACCAAGTGGAGGCCAGGCGGATGCGTCAATAGCGTTGATAAGACGCTTGGCTCCAAGAAAAATTGCCTTGGTCTTGCCTACATTCAGCTGGAGTCTGTTGGCGACAGCCCAAGCCCGAATACGGCAAATATCCTCATTGAGGCGGATGATACCGGATTACAACTCAGACGGGTAGCAACTCATATAAATCTGCAGATCATCGGCGTACAGCAAGTGACGTGCTTCAAGAATCACATCACCGATGTCATTGATGGAAAGGGAGAAAAGCAGCGGTCCAAGGATGGAACCTTGCGGCACTCCAGCGTTGGTTGGAAGGAAGCCTGACGGCCCAGATTCGCCCCTCACCGCCTGTGATCGATTAGCCAGATAGGAAGCGAACCAAGCGGTGGCACGCGTGGAGAGACCCAAGGCAGCTAGCTTGGCGATCAGAATAGGGTGGGAGACGGTATCGAAGGCCTTGGAGAAATCGAACAACACCAGTATAGTGATCCTACGCTCATCCACCCCACGTCTGACATCATCCATTAATTTCAGGAGGGCCGTTTGCGTGCTATGCCCAGCCCGGAAGCCGCACTGATGAGGATCCAGCAAGTTGTGCGCTTGGAGAAACCGAAACAGCTGCTTAGAAGCCAACCGCTCAATTATTTTCCCAAGGAAAGGAAGGATCGTAATCGGCCGATAGTCTGACGGAGTTTTAGGGCTGCTGACTTTGGGCGCTGGGATAATGATTCCACGTTCCCAAGCAGCAGGAAAAACCGAATCAGAGAACGACCTGTTCATCTAGCTGGTAAAACATTCCGCCAGCGCCGGTAACGTGTGTAAGATCATACTCCGTGAAATGTTATCGGCACCAACAGCATTCGACTTGATGGAAGAGATGGCAGCATTAACATCCAGCCAGCTTACTTCAGCTAAGTCAAACTGAGCTCCTGGTGGGAAACTGATGTCAAGAGGCCGAGCCATCGCATCCGTCCCATCCACAGAAGTCACCGTCGAGACAGCAGCAAAATGCACATTGAGGACATCAGGCGGAATGGCAAGACTATTGGAAGAGCCAGGAGTGAGCGCCAAATTGCGCAGCTCTTTCCAGAGCGATGCTCCCGATAGCCCAGACAGCCGGGAGCGGTAGTAGTTGATGCGCGCCTTCCGAAGAAGAGATTGGTGGATACTCCTCGCCTGGCGGAACACCATTAGCCGCGCATGGGAGCGGTCACGCCCAAATCTCCGATAGAAGGAGCGCACATGTTTCTCGGACAGTCGCAATTCTTCAGTAAGCCAGGGAGCAGCCTTAATGGCATTTACCCTCATTCGGCGTAGCGAAGCGTGGATGTCAACCAGCAGGGAGTAAGCATCAGAGAATGTTGTGGCAAGGCAGTCGGCATCAAGTCCAGGGACGAGAGTCCTCTGGAGCGTACTCCGGAAGTCTTCTAGCGAATGCGGGGTCGCTAGGCCAGCCAATTTACGGGTGGTGATTGTGCAGGCTCGGGGCTTGTATCCATTGATGGTGATTGATGCGGAGATAAGGTGATGTCCAGCAGCCATAGGAGCTGCAGAGG
The DNA here is from genome assembly GCF_001412515.2 of Diachasma alloeum. Lineage (NCBI taxonomy): Eukaryota > Metazoa > Arthropoda > Insecta > Hymenoptera > Braconidae > Diachasma > Diachasma alloeum. The sequence goes on from NW_021680721.1 coordinate 296,656, forward strand.
TGAGACAGTGAGATAGCTGGTCGCATTCGTCAATAAGGCAGAGGTCCAACCAGGTCGATGAGGTGAGAGTCGTATGGGTTGCGCCGTGGTCCACTAGCTTCAGGGAGAGGTCAAAGATCGTATGAAACGAGCGTCAGCACTATCCGACAACTGGTCAGCATTGAAGTCTCCCATGATAATTTTGTGCGAGTAGCCATCAAGCGAGCTCGCCAAGAGTTCAGAGAAATTGGCAGGAGAATAGAAGGGGGCATGCGGGGGCCTGTACACGGCAGCAACGAAGGTTGGGGAAGAGTTGTGCACCAGCGCCTCACAGAACAGGTACTCGACATGACCTGGGCGTTCCGACCAGACCGCAGTTGAGGCAGAGATGACGCTTACCTTGACAGAGACATGATGGTAGATGGCGACTCCCCCACCATGTTCATTACGGTCGCACCGCAGGAGACAGTAGTTAGGGATGTTGAGGGTACTACTGGGAATAGCTGACGACAGCCAGGTCTCGGTCACCACAATGAGGTGGTAGGTAAGGTTGTCACTGTCCAGAAAGCTCTTGAGAGTGTCAAGGCGTCGTCTGAGTGAGTTCACATTGAGGCAGCAGGCATTGAACTGGAAAGCAGTGGGAGACTTTAGGCGTGGCATTGGCGGCGGAGAGACAGGTAGTCAACAACCACCGGCAGAGATTGGAGATCCGCTCGATGTCAGCATGAGAGTTGATGGTGAAGACAAGGTCACCTTCCTTGAACTTAGCAAAGATGGAGTCATTCCTAGACGAGACAAACTTGAAGCCCACACGCCTGAGGACTGTTTTGGCTTTCCCCAGCAGTTGGAAGGTCCTCGATGATAGCATGGCGTTGACATTGATTGCAAAGTCAGCGCCATTTCCGCTGTAGGGAGTGGACAAACCAACGAGGCCAGCTCTGTCAATGGCCGAAAATGGCAAATGACCTCTAGCCCTCTTAGCCTCGATGATACTACGAAGCAGTCTGGAAGAGGACAGTTTTAGCCCAATAGAAACCCTGGAGATGGATTTCCGCCCCGCTTGGGCGTTAGAAGCAGGAGTAGATGAGCTCTCTGTATTAACGACTTTCCTCATGAAACGAACACTGGAAATATCAGAGTGATCGAAATTCGGTCGCAGTGTGCGTAGGACAGCCAAGGCCAGCGGGACAGGGTCAGTGAGCGATTCGCTGTCCGGCAAACCAGAGATGACGAGTTCAGAAGCAGCTGTCTGGTCGCTTGAGGAGTGCTGGAGTCCCACGCGGCTGGAGTTGACTGCAGCAACAACACGTTGGAGCACAACAGGATCAATGGAGGGCTGAGCAATAGCTGAGGGGATGGAGGCATCAGCTTTGGTGACCACGTCAGCGACTGCTTGCTTGAGCTCCCTGATTTCCTCGGAATATTCCTCTACAATGAGTTCAACATCATCAACACGCTTAACCAGAGCTGGAAGAGAATCAAGAGCAGACAATTTGGATTTAACATCCGAAAGTTCCAGCTGAACAGTGTCCAATTTAGAGGAGAGACTGTCAAGGTGCTCTGTGCGCTTAGAGATCACCGCCAAAGCCTCAAGGATAGAAGTAGTAACATTGCTGGCTGGAACTTGTCCCGAACTCTGAGTTGAGGTGGCGGATAGATTCAGTTGCAGCAGGGGCGATGGACAATTTGTAAGGGGACTGACGGCCCCAGATCGTGACGAGCCTGAGCCAGTGGAACTGGTAGAGTTGTTGCGAGTCCTGATGGCCGGGAGGGGGGAAGGAATACCCCTAGCAGTGTAGCAAGGGTTACACATCCGTAGTTTAGATCCATTTTCATTGGTAAACACTTGCGTCCTCATGCAAATGGGGTGAAAGTGCTGGGCACATGCACGGCAGTGCACCAAACGTCCACCACCAGTACGGCCACATTTACCACAGCAGACCTTCTCAGTATCAGCCATTATATCATTAGGAATTTAAAGGAACCTATGCAAGCAATGCCGATAAGAGCAGTGGTATAGGCGACAGATAGTACTGCAGGTGTCGATGAAGTAGAGCGCGGCTACGAGCTTGAATAGTCACTCACCAGGGGGCTGCAGCATATAGTGAAGAGAAAGAGATCGCCAAGCAAGAGGATAGCCAAATTTACAGGTTAGGAGCCGTGTCGAATGTAAATTGCGATGTTATGTGACAAAATCGCAACCAACACTAAGATTTAATGGCTCCAAATGTTGGTTGCAAAGTGGCACATACAACAGACACTGCAACAAAAAAAGCCCGGAGGCAGGAAAAAGCAGGAACAGTGTTCAAGTAGAGAGCAAACAAAGTGACATGCACAGGTGGTAAAGTGTTGGGAGTTGAGAGAGTCCAAATGGTCGCTGAAAGTTCGTGGAGAACCACGTGCCTGAATCCCGCAGACGCGCTTGGAAAAATACCTCACAATAGACAAGCGATTCACTGAGATTATACTAATATTGAAAAGTATCGATGCACCATTCAAAGAAAACTTTGTAGTTGATTATTTCATCAGGTGGGAATTTCAGGGCAGAGGAACTGCCCATATTCATACATTATTATGGTGTAACAATGCCCCGAAGTACGATTCAGAAAACATGGACTACATTTATGATGTTACAACTTTTGTTGACGCTCATATATCCTATGCGCACAATCCTATAAATTCATTTGTGAGTTTCCAAAGACATAAACATACCATTACACCTCATAAGGGACGAAAAAATAGAAAACAATGTAGATTCCATTATCCTCAGTTTTTTATGAGATCAACTGAAATTCTCAAACCCTTAACTACGAGTGAAAGGAGGAATAATGAGAATCAAAATCTAGAGAAAATAAAAAATTTGATGGATACTTATTTCAAAACGAATGCGACTGTGAATTTTGACGATATGTTGTATGAATTAAAAATAACTGAAGAAGAATATCTGAATGTTATAAGAAGCACGTTGGATAACGATAAATTCTTCATCAAAAGACGAACGTGTGATATTGCACATAATAACCATAATGAAATAATTTTGACTCACCTGGAAGCAAATATGGATATCCAATTTGTATTGGATCCATATGCTTGTGCACAATACATAATCAATTATATTTCAAAAATTGATATGGGATTACCTAAATTATTATGTGAAGCGGCAAATGATATGAATAATAATAATCACTCATTACGTGAAAAATTTAAGAAATATGGTAATGTTGTGTTTGAGAATTCAAAATTAAAAAAAGCATTTAATCATTTTCTTTTCATTTCGAATCGAGCGAATAAATCGCATCGATTTCCCAATTCTCCATACGGCATCATCCACGGAATGCCCTGCCACCAGGTATTATTTCGAAATACCAGTGAATCAGCAGTCCGGCCAATGCACCCGGGCATTGACTGAACTGCAGCCTATACCGATTGCTGAATTATTAGTCAGTCTCGTCCTAACTTCATCAAGGAACGTACAAAGGGGCGAACTCCTCAAGATTGATTGATACTTGATTCTGGAATCAGTTAAATTCCCTCTGCCCGGCGCCTATCGTTAACTCGAGTATTTTGGGATTATCATTGATCGCAATTACGCACACCTTCGTAGTGATCAATCCCACGTTACTCTAAACAATCTAACTCTTTCCGGATCCGGCAAACGAGGTGCAAAATAATTCGGTCTAGCTCTTCCCAAGTGGAGTTTTGTGCAAGGACACAGTCAATCTTTTCATCAATTTTCTTGTCAAGACAACGACGCGGAGATCACTGTCGTGATAAGGATAAGACTATGCAATTGTAGAACGAGTGAATGTATGAGTGTGAGTGTTGAGTGGAGGAGGTGTAAGTAGTTATTGTATTTTGGCCATTGTTATCATTTTCGAGTCTAGTAGCATTAAATTGGTTTTCTTTCATTTTCTTTTATTATTTCCCTGATCCCGAGGACTGAATAACAAGTGCGGATGTGCCTAGCACTTTAAAGTATGGGTATCCACTAAATAAAAATATTATTTTGTGTCTACTAGGTCGAATCGTATTTATTTATAATAACAAATAAACTTGAATTCGCCCGAACCGCAACAGTAACATATTTATCAATGCAAACGTGATGTTAGCCCAGGAAGCAGTATATCACGTATTGGAATTATCTCTTTGCCAGTCTAGTCGTAGATTCATTTTTATCAATACTTCCCCCAAAACTGAAAGAGTACGAATGCTTAAATCATGCAAGAAACTGTATTTTCTTGATGAAAATTCGACGGACATTTATAATGTCTGACACTTGGAAGGCGTACAATTAGACTGATCTCATAAACCGAAATACTAGTACCAGGCAACTTAGGCAGAAGTAATGATACAATATTTATATGATGCACAAAGTTGACTAACGATCACACTTTTAATAATGAGCATTGGTTTATATTACCGACACACCGACCTGTGTCTCCGACCCAGCTGCGACATTCGATCAAATATTACATAATAGAAAATATAAAAAATCATGAATTTATATTATATGACTGTTAAAGTCTTACGGAGACAAAAAACATTGATAACATGACGATGTGTGATTTGAAAAAAAAAAGATTTTTGGATGAATCGCTCTACACCAGAATGTACTGAATCGATTAACACAAAAATTTATACACAAGTGTGGGTTAATAATACGAATCAGTAGCCAAAATCTCAGATATTTACTTCCAGTTTTACGTATATTATGGACAACACATGAACTTTTGAATGAAAAAAACAGAAAAACGCTGATACCTCGGAAACTTTTCATGGGCAGGTATGCATATTTTGATTGATCTTGATAGAAGGTACCATGACGAATAGTTTGACAGAAAAATAAAAGTGAATCGGCCCAGTAATTTAGAAGTTATTGAGTATAACACTTTTTTAGAAAAAGTGCAAGATCTCCTAAACTAATCATCTGATTCCATCCATCTACAATCCCAGCCAATGGTACCATCAGAGCTACAATCATACAAAATTTCAACTTCCTATCTCGATTTTTCAAACAGTTATCGCGCGTAGACCGATTTTCTCCTCAAAATGAAAAATGCCAATTAGTAGCAAACCATCGCTAGATAGGTAGCAATAGTATGATTTAATTCGATAGATATTATCACAGGGAATATTTTGACGTAAAAGAAATTCAATTCGGTCACGTACTTTTTGAGATATTGAGGAAAACAGATTTTTAAGAAATTGCTGTATCTCGAAAACTACTGCCCCGATTGAGCTGAAACTACGCCCCAAAATACTTCAAGAAAATACCGATTAAATGACAAAACTTCACATTTCAAACTTGAACTTTAGTCCTTGTTTTGGTGTAATTTATAAAAATTTTCGTAATTTATAAAATTTTCACAGTCGCATTTTCTAAAGACATCATATCTTCACGTTTCATGACATTCTACATCATTTCGAGGAAAATTGGAAGATCGCAAAAATCGTCGATCACAATGCGTTCATTCGGAAGCAAAATTAGTATCTTGGTGGTTTTCGTTGTTCTATTAGCAGTAAGGTGAGAGCGAAACATTCTTATTTGTTTACAAAATCGTCATTTGAACCAATAAGAAATAAATTATATAAAATGTAAACGTCACAACAAACTAAAAACATAAAAAACTCTCTACATACGTAAAAACTAGATCATCTGCGTTGCCCATTTGCGCCACAGCAGCGCTACCGTCGTCTTCCATTCTTGACGTCGTGTTCCCTCCACAGCAACATCTATCTCGCAGTAAAAGCAAGAAGAAATGATGATACAAGGAAACGAGAAAACGAGGAAACGAGAAAACGAAGAAACAAGAAAACGAAGAAACGAGAAAACGAGAAAACGAGGATACGAGAAAACGATTCTTTGAATATGTACATGTCAGTATGATCGGGATAATAAGACGCTTCTATTACAGAGTATGGCCTTGGAACATATGCATCTCCATGCCCAAAAAGAGAGTATATTCTGGTCCAATAATTTTTCGAGTTGGCAGCACGCAAAATACGAAATTCGGATTCATAACACAATTTCAGCTTCTCACAAACACTACGGGTCTTCCTGCGGAACGTCAGGTAGCGATGGAAGGCCTGTTTCGCACTTTCAAGATCGTTAGTGAAACGGTTAACGTATGACATGATAAAATCGGTCCAACTCGTATCAAATGAAAAATTGAACTAACATGTGAGGTTTCCACCTAACCCCTTAAATTCCCAGAATAGAAAATACCTCCAACATCCGTACCATTAACGATCAGTATGTATTACATAGATTAAGGACAGATACCGATTTTGATTTGTATATGTTAAAAATTTGAAAATTTAATTGATTTGGAGCAATAAAATGAATCCCCTGATGAGGGCTTCCCTGGAAGTGGACACGTTGAGACAATTTAGACTTTGAGAGAGTTCTTCACGTCATTAATTCATAGTAAAATTGCTGAGGACCGCTAAGGCCATAAAGTACACCATTTAAAAAATCATGAGAAAATACCTATTGATATGTTTTTAAGAAATTTGACTATGAACCACTCATGTCAACGGTTTTCAGAAAATTGTCTCGGGTTCTAATTTGGAAAACACTTGTGTAAAGACCCACTGCGGCAGAGCGGATAATAGAACAATACCAATACATCCGGTGCATAAGTTACACTATCTGTATGTCTAGACGGTAGTAATATCAATGAGTGATTAAAAGATCAAAAATTGATATGAAAAAATACTTACCATTTAATCCGTATCTGGGCGATTATCTACAAATTGTTATTTTCTTGTCCTTCAGCTTTTCCAATATCAAAATGATAAAATAATATTAAAATTTCTCCGGATGTCGAGAGACACTATGACATTCCACCATTTTCATGCAATAGATGCCATCCCTGACCGTTTATTTAGCTCTAGAGAGCTGAAACCACCCTAAATGTCACTAGCGTGGGATGTCCTTTTTATAAAATTCGAGATTTTGTCAATGAAACCGAGTAAATAAGTAGCTCAAAGAAAATTTCCTGAAAATAGATAATAAGGGATGTGACTAAGTATACTTTCATGAGCGATTTTCAGAGGAATAACTGTTTTACGCTCACCAGGAAGATCAAAATTTTGTCTCACAATTATAGTACTATTTTGAAAAATTTGAATTCAACTGTCGTCGCGCCATTTCCGATGTTTACACATGACGCACGTACCAAAATTCTGTAATGAAGGGGTAAGGCCCAGTATTTACACCAGTAAAAATTAACTAGACACATGTGCACATCCAGGAAAGACTACTCGAGAGATGAAAAAGATAAGTCACCAATTATTCTGTCACTACCATGGTCTCATGATTGTTTCATGTCGTGTAATTACTTAGCTAATTTTTTTCATTAAAAAAGTAACATTCCATTGCCTGAAACTCATCATCTGGAGAGAGCTTTCAATTCAAAGCTGGCGCGAAGTGTGATTAGGTTTTAACAGAGAATGTCACAACCGTGACTGTCAAAACCGTGGCATATCATAGATGAACGTGTGGGAGAGAAGTTGTATCATCACTAAGGTATTTAGACAAATGTTTTAAGTGTTTAAATGGTGCAAACTCAGAGTAATACCCAGGTGGGTTATCAACAACCACTGAATACCCCTGTGCTGTGTCAGAATTGATTGTTGAAAAAAACCTGAAGTGATCTCTGCAAATGAATATATGATACTAGAAAGATGTCAAATAAATCAATAAACTTGTTCTATTATCGAAAAATTAAATTCCTTGATTGAAATACAAAGACTTGTTAAGTTTGGTCACCACCGTGGCAGTAAGAAATCCGTAAGACTCTATTACTCTGAATCTTTTAAAGTTGTAGTAGAGTGGTGCTAGGACTATACTTCTGGACCATTATGACATATAGAATCTTAAAAAAATTACTCTACAGACATATTCAGTTTTTGAAAAATGTGTGAGGTGAAAAACCACAATTTGCAGAGAATCACCCATATGTGTAATACGTGTGCACTGGCGTTAATGCGGATACGCATGCGCTCCTCTCCCACTCGGCGCGACCGTATGTGAGTATAAAAAGCTAGTACTGATGGCGTGATATTCATATACATTAGCCTCACCATGTTCCAAACAGACATCTCAACCGTGATTGACGATAACGCGTGTGTTAACAATATGGATACCATAGCTCCGGGGTATTATAGACCCCTTCAAACTTCTCATTGTTTGAGGGCAAATTGGATGGTTTCTCATTGCCAAATGTTGGAGCCAAAGGTAAATCTAGTGCAGAGAACACCTCTGTAAACAAAGAAAACTAACCTTCCGTGGTGAAGAAGCAAAATGTTGGAACGACTAAACTGGCGGGGACTTTAACGGATCAACTTTTATTATTACTTGCGGATACTTTGTCGATCAATAAAGTACATACAAAACAAGTGACCACCGGCTTATTGTGGACTGAAAAGGGTACTATCACGCCCGCGGTGCGGATAATTACAACATTTCCCCGGACAGTGATCACACTGACCCCTTCAGAATGGCATAGCATGGCTGAACATATACCACTCATGCTTGAGTCTTTCGCTGATGAGTCTGAATCACCTGAGGATGATGAACAATTTGCATACATATCCCGTGGTCCAGGTAAAAGAATTGGTTTCACCCGTTCAAGTACCGACTATAGAGCAATCCTCATCTCTGATCTTGGGGCCAGGGCGAATATCTACGTGTTGGACGGCACGATACGCTCTCTATCATGGCGGAAGATCTGGATTACCCAACGTATGCAGTATTTGAAGAATATACCTGGAGAGACGTACAAGCAAGGTGTTGTGGACAGCTTGACTACTTTTTTGTGGATGGAAATCATGGAGTGTAATCGAAAAAAGTGGTTGTCGCATGATATTATAATAAAAACCATTTTCAAATATTTTGAACAGTTGTTTGACATGACTCGTCACCATCTTGTATATAAAAATGTGAATGTTGAAAATCTTTTTGATTTCTTTGGACAAATTGTCACATTATACACTGGCGAAGTTGTTAATGAAGTACGTTTGGCAGTTGATGCAGAAAAAAATAGAAACCGCGTAGCAGCAGAAACGCAAAAATCTGTAACTTTTTCGCTGTGAATGAAGAATAACTTGAAATGAAACATTAAAATGATACTGATATATTTCCCCCACCCCGATTTCCCCCCGCCGCGGTCTTCAGATATATTACTTTATCAACCTGTCCGCTTCTTCATTATAAAAAAGTCTCTTGTGATGATCGCATCAACATGGATGTCGCTGTTGTTATCCAAGGTTTCTGTGGCAAAAACGGGAAATTCTTGGCAAAAGAAATTGCTGTTGCTGATACTGAGGGAGTATTTCTTTCGCACTGGATTTTGAATGCACCTTACCTATACTTAGAACTTTCTTCCTGCTGGCGTGAGACGAACAATAGACTCACAACCAACAATCACAGAATCGAGTGGTATGATTGGGATACAAAAGTGCGGGACGCTTTACATAATATTAGGTGTGTGACGTAATTTTTACAGTTTTGTTCTTCGAGCTTAAAATCATATTTAAAATAGAAATATATTCGCGGCCTTTTCCTAGTTTTGAAAGAATCAGATAATAGGTTTCAGAACACGGAACGACAAGTCTATGTAAGTTATATAAACTTTCAAAATAGCAGAGTTTAGGATGGCAACTGATAAACAACACATTCTGAACTGCATTTTATACGAATTCCAACAAGGAAAAAATGCTTCTGAAGAACGGGAATCAATGTGTAGTGTTCTTGGTGCCGACGTTGTATCTTATGAAACGTTTAATTATTGGTACGAACATTTTAGAAGTGGTGATTTCGATCTGAGTGACCAGCCGCGTCCTGGACAGCCTCGAAAGTTTACAGATGTAGAATTGCAAGCTCTACTGGATGAAGACTCAACGCAAAGACAACAAGAGCTTGCAGCTCAGTTAGGAGTCACCCGAACAGCTATTTCTAAGCGTTTGCCTCAAATGGAGAAAATCCAAAAACTTGGAAGGTGGGTCCCACATGTGTTGACCGAACACAACCTAGGTCAACGTATGAACACGTGCCTTTCACTGCTTGTCCGGCAACAAAGGAAGGAATTCTTGTGGAGAATTGTGACGGGTGATGAAAAGTATATTTTTTACGAGAATCCCAAACGTTAAAATTCGTGGGTAGATCCTNTGCGGGACGCTTTACATAATATTAGGTGTGTGACGTAATTTTTACAGTTTTGTTCTTCGAGCTTAAAATCATATTTAAAATAGAAATATATTCGCGGCCTTTTCCTAGTTTTGAAAGAATCAGATAATAGGTTTCAGAACACGGAACGACAAGTCTATGTAAGTTATATAAACTTTCAAAATAGCAGAGTTTAGGATGGCAACTGATAAACAACACATTCTGAACTGCATTTTATACGAATTCCAACAAGGAAAAAATGCTTCTGAAGAACGGGAATCAATGTGTAGTGTTCTTGGTGCCGACGTTGTATCTTATGAAACGTTTAATTATTGGTACGAACATTTTAGAAGTGGTGATTTCGATCTGAGTGACCAGCCGCGTCCTGGACAGCCTCGAAAGTTTACAGATGTAGAATTGCAAGCTCTACTGGATGAAGACTCAACGCAAAGACAACAAGAGCTTGCAGCTCAGTTAGGAGTCACCCGAACAGCTATTTCTAAGCGTTTGCCTCAAATGGAGAAAATCCAAAAACTTGGAAGGTGGGTCCCACATGTGTTGACCGAACACAACCTAGGTCAACGTATGAACACGTGCCTTTCACTGCTTGTCCGGCAACAAAGGAAGGAATTCTTGTGGAGAATTGTGACGGGTGATGAAAAGTATATTTTTTACGAGAATCCCAAACGTTAAAATTCGTGGGTAGATCCTGGACAATCCAGTACATCGACGCCGAAACAGAACATCCACTTGAAGAAGATTCTCCTGTGTATCTGATGGGACATGAGGGGTGTGCTTTATTACGAACTCCTGGAAACAAGTCAGACGGTGACTGCGGAATACTACAGCCGACAACTGAATAAACTGAGTGAAGAACTTGATCGGAAAAGGTCATTTACCGGGCAAGGAAGCAGGCAAGTCATACTGCTGCATGACAATGCTCGACCTCACGTTCCTCGCTCGACTCAGAAGACCCTGTCAAACTTGGGATGGAAAGTTCTCCCGCAGGCGGCATATTCACCAGACTTAGCCCCATCCGACTATCACTTGTTCCGGTCCATGCAACACGCCTTAGTGGATAAACAGTTTCAAACGCTGGACGATGTGCGTAAATTCGTCGATGACTTTATCGCCTCGAAGCCTGCAAGTTTCTTCCGTGACGGCATTCGAATATTATCTGAGAGATAGCGCAAGGTCATAGAAAACGATGGACAATATTTCCAAGATTAAGTTTGTTGTTCTCTATTTTTTAATATTAAATAAATTTACTGAAAAATCTGTAAAAATTAAGTCACGCACCTAATATTAGAGAGCTATGCAGAAATGCTCGCCGTATTTTTAATATTGGTGGTGTGGAGTCTGTATATCTCCAGATCTTATCTGCACGAGAGACCATAAATTAGGGTACAGAGACGGATTTTCAAATCAATACATGTCTGCAGAATGAAGAAAAGACTGTTTGTTACCTCCATGCCCTGAAAATACACGATGGACGTTCAGACGTATAACTGCACCTTACAAACAGTTTTAAATATACGTAATCGTTTAATTCATAAGAAGTGGGAGGACAATACAACGCGTCAGTGTTCAAGACCCGAGACTGATGACGAGTTCGACGACGCCGACACTCAAAATATCGACCCTAAAACCCTGTTTGTAAAGATATTTATTGCGGTTTTAGGGTGATAAATAAAGTGGAAAAACTGGTAAATTAAGCTTTCAACAAAACAGGCTTATTTACTCAAGATGAAGAAAATACTATCAGGAACAGTTTGGTTGGGTACTTTTACAGCCGATATTTATCGCTAGATAATCGAAGCAGAAAACTAAAAACAAAACCCGGTTCAGATGACAGCAACGCAGGAGAGAGAGAATTTCTTACGAATATGCTCGTAGTAATTTGCAAGACTAAGTAATAAGGCCCCAATTTCAATAATTCCTCTTGCCTTATTAACCCGTGTAGTATCGATTACATAGTAATAACACAATGCATTCTCATATTCTTAAATTTATCACGAGCTAGTGGCTTAGTCAACGAATCTCCCAGCTGATCTTTTATTGAGACGAATTCAACGTCAACTTCTTTACTTTTCACCATATCACATGTGTAAAAGAATTTAGTAGTAATGTGTTTAGTTCGATGTGAGGAAACGTCGGGATTCTTAACAATACCAATAGCTGTTTGATTATCAGATCTTATGACAGTAGCACCCATCTATTTACATCCTATATCACACAACAATTTTGCTCAGCCATACAACAGTCTTAGTAGCGGCACACAATACAATAAATTCAGCCTCAGCTGTCAATGTTGCCGTGATACTTTGTTTCCGTGAACTCCATGAGATAGGCCCCTCATTCATAAAACAAATCCATCCGGATGTGCTACGAGCACTATCGACATCCCCAGCGGAATCAGCGTCACAATACATTATCATATTTGTTGCACTCGTACCCATTCCATAAGATACACCGTATGATACAGTTCCTCGTACATACTTCAAGACTTTCTGTATAACACGCCAATGACCATTACCTTGTTGCTCCATGAATCTACTCAGTACTCTAATGATATAAGCTAAATCTGGTCGTGTACTTATCATAAGATACATAAGTAATCCCATAGCTTGACGATAAGGACATCGGTTCTCGCTCGATACATTATCTGTTTTCTTAGTAAATTTAATTCCTGGTTCGGCTGGAACTGGTGAAGGAACACAATCAGAATAATTGAATCTTTCAAGAGTTTTCTCAGCGTAAGCTGTTTGGTGCAAACGTATACGACCTTCATTCCTATTCCTCTCGATTTGAAATCCTACAAAACATTCTGGCTCGGATTCAGTAATTTGAAATTCTCTGTGTAATAATTTTAATAAATCTTCCATCTCTCGAGCATTATTACCGCATAGGAGTCCGTTATCAACATATAAAGCTACATGCAGTCTCTCATTCTTGTTACTCGACTCTTCAGAGAAAATACACGGATCATTTTTAGATTGAACTGGGCCGAAAACACATAGAAAACTTACGATTCGCTTATTCAGCTGCCTCGGGGCTTGTTTTAGACCATACAAACTACGCTTCAGCAAACATACTCTATCATCCATCTCACAACCATAAGGCTGCTCCATAAAAATCTCTTCCTCAAGTTCTCCATGCAAAAAGGCTGTTTTTACATCAAACTGAAACATCTCTAAATCCAAAGAGGCAGAAACAGCTAGAAAAGCTCTCATCGAATCATGTCTCACAACTGGAGTGAATATTTCCTCATAATGTGCACCGGAAATCTGCTTGAAGCCTCTCACTACCAGTCTAGCTTTATATTTATCAACTTTACCATCTGTTTTAAAATTCCTTCGAAAAACCCAGCGATTCGATATGATATTCTTTCTCTCTGGTCTCAGAACAAGTAACCAGGTCTCGTTCTCAGCCAATGAATCCAATTCTGACCGAATTGTTTCCATCCACTTCGTCGAGTCCTTCGACTGAAGAACCTCCTCCAGACCTTTCAGCTCCAACTCAGCTAATAGCATCTCGGCGATGACTAGCTCTTTGTCATCATCTTCAGTCCTGGAACCCTTCCTCTTTGGGTACGAATCTCGAGGGATTGGTAAACTGGGATTCTTCCTCTCCGGCTTATTGTCAGTTATAGTTTCAACTCCCTCTGGTCCTCGTACAGGTAAATCTCTCGGCTCGTCTGATCGATCTGTAGACATCTCAATAACAACATGAGGCTCACTTTTATTCATAGCTTTTCCATCAAATATAATGTCTCTTCTTATATTGATTTGCCGTCTCTCAGGATCATAGGCTCTCCAAGCTTTATTTCCCTCACTGTAACCGACTAGAAAACATTTTTTAGCATTCAGGTCGCACTTGGATCATTGCTCCTTTGGAATATGAACAAAACAAACTATCAAATATTCTCAAATGGGCTACTGATGGCTTCACACCATAGCAAATTTTGTAAGGAGTTAATCCATTTAATGTTTCAGTTGCTGTTCTATTCTTCAAATAAACTGCTCTGTTGACAGCCTCAGCCCACAAGAATTTAGGCATTTCCCTAGCAAACAGCACGGCTTTTGCTGATTTCAATACCGTACGATTTTGACGTTCGATAAAACCATTTAGTTCAGGAGCCCTTGGACTAGGCACTTCATGTTTTATCCCTCTAGCCAACAAAAATTCTTTAATCTCCCAGTTGCAAAATTCTCTGCCACCGTCTGTTCTGAATCTCTTTATATATAGATCATTGGATGTAACCTCAGCATAAAATTCCTTCAAACTCTTCAAATCTTCTGTTTTATTCTTTAGAAAATATCCGAAAGTATACCTGGATTTATCATCCTTGATTAATAAAAAATACTTTGCTCCGGCAATTGAAAAAGGAGACATTAGTCCGCCTAAATCTGCGTGAAATAACTCACCGGGTACTGATAAAGGAAAAGATATCTCTCTCTTTGGAAATTCTCGACGATGCTGCTTATCATATGCACAACCAGCGCAAACAGGATCTGCTTGTCCTGAATGTTTCAGATTCAAATCTTCAACAACTTGATGTTTCTCCATCTACCTCAGCATCTGAAAATTTACATGACCTAACCTCTCATGCCATGTCATAAGTGAATCATCTGTAGTAACATGTAATTCAGCAACATTTAATGTTTGAATATTCAATTTATACAGTCCATTATCTGTGATACCATTCATCAATGAAACTCCTTGTTTTTCGAAAAATACTCATTTTCCTCCCTCTTTGAAAACAACTCTTACTCATTTACTCGTAGATTTGGAAATTGAAATGAGATTTTTCTCGATTTCAGGTACATATAATACGTCAAAACGATTGAGATTCAAAAACATACATTTCGAATCCACAAATTGTACCTTAACTCGTCCATGCCCAACAACATCAACTCGTTCTCCATTCCCAACGGGAACCTTACAAGCTTTATCAGAGAACGGTACAAAATTTTAATCCAATCCCGTCTGAATGTCATATGCTCCGAAGCCCCAGAGTCTGCACACCAAATATCTTTGCACTCTGATCTCGTATTTACTAACGCCTCGACAGTGAGAGCCCAAGATTTATCAGCAGCACTTACTCCTGCTCCAGCCTCTCCACTGGAAAAACCGCCATTCTTGCAGCTGTTGTGATTATTACTCCAATCATTTCTCCGTTCTTATCCACTCGATGAGCGTTGAGCCATATAATTATGATCACCTCCAGAGTATTGACCTTGACTCTTCTGTTGACACTCTCGTGCCCAATATCGAAAAACCCCGCAATAATTGCACTTTCTAGATTTCTGACCCCACGAGCCAGAATTTCGATTATATTGACTATTATTCGGGAAATTCTGATAATTATTGTTATTATTTGAAAACTGTCCTCTACCTGAACCTTATTGGCCGCCGCCACGATGATAATTATTGTGATTCACATGTCCTCTATCATGACCGTACCGAAAATCAACAGTACCTCGTGATCTCCCTCGACCTCGTCCTCCAAACTGCCTGCCCCTCATCAGCAATGCATCGGCTTCCTGAACTCCAGCTCCAGACGACCTCTTATATAACATCGTCTCTTCATTGACCAAGAAATCTGTCAATTTCTCCAGTGTCTGATCGGTTTTGGGCACAGCATACCACGCTGTTCTGACATGATAAAATATCGGGGACAAACCACTAATACCTTTGGTATCACCACTGGAACTTGTTGCTCGATACCCATGTCCTTCAACCTTTGTGCAAGCGACACAAACTCAGCTATACACTACGTCAACACCATCTTTCATTTGACAATTAATAAAATTATCCAGAAAGATTTGTTGGGATTGTTCACTCTTTTGGGAATGAACTCTCTGCAGTTGAGACCACATTTGTGCAGCCGTAGAACCGTTTGACAGATATTTAAGTTGCTCAAAGCCCTTGCATGAGAAAGGCTTGAGTTTTAATATCTTGTTCATCCCATACACCTCCATTATCTCCTGTTCTGACCTTTGCCCCAGTAACATAATCATTCAATTTATTTTCTGCCAAAAAAATTTTCATTTTCCTTTTTCCATAATAAAATAGCTTTCCCATTGAAACGATGGATATGATACTGCTTACTGTCCGACATCCTAACCTCAAGTTCCTCTGAATCAAGACGGCTCCACGACTCATGCGAATCCTCTTCAGGTGAAATCTCAGCAGCTGTAACAGTTGATTCTTTATTACCAACTTCTGCTTCTTCGCTTTTGTTCGACAATAATTCAGCCTTTTTGACAAATTTATTTTTATCTCCCATTCACCAGCGCGTGGTCTGGGCCCATAAACTATTGCGGTTCTAGGGCGATAGAATAGAATAGAAAATGTGCGGCTGGTCACTTAAAGCGCCCAGAGTCACCTAAATCATACGATCTTTTGTAACTTCCGCCTTAGTTTCGGTCAGTCACACAGCCCCAGCCCTGTGTTTCTCACTAGGCTAATAAGGCTGGTGACAGCCGCTTGTTGTAAGTCCTCTGGTTCCAGGAAAGCCTGGCCCCAGATTTTATAGCGACGGAGTGCTAATAGGGGGCATTCACATAAAATGTGGATGACGCCCTCCTTATCGCCTCCGCACAGTCTGCAGTCTTCTTGTTCTGCAAGTTTCATCTTGAACAGATGAGCTCTGAGAGCTGTATGGCCCGTAAGGAGCCCTACTGCAACCCTCAGATCCCCTCTGTGCAGCTCCAGAAGCTTTCTGGTCCTAACTCTTAGTTGCCCTCTCATAAGCAGTTTCGCTTGTCTGCAGGTCGCAACTTTCTCCCAACGCCTGACATGATCCGGCTGGAAATGCCCTTTAATAAGAGTTTTTCCCACTGCGAAGGGCATGCCAAGCAGGCCGTGTGAGGGCACACTTTCTGTACCCTCCTTGGCCAGCTTATCTGCCTCTTCATTACCCAGAATCCCATGGTGACCTGGCACCCAGGTTACGGTGACCCGGTTGTTTTTACCCAGTGTGTCCAATGCCTGCATGCATTTCTACACCACCTGTGACTCTTTAATGGGTTTTTCCAGGGCGTGTATTGCCGCCTGGCTGTCACTGCAGATGAATATTTTCATCTTTTTTGTATCTCTCGCGTTCAGATACTCTGCACACTTAAGTATGCCCAGCATCTCTGCTTGAAAGACGGTTGAATGATGGCCCAGCGGAAAACTCTCTCCGAAGCCATCTTTCAGACGGTAGATGCCTGCCCCAAAACTTTCATTGAAGCCAGAGCCGTCCGTAAACCAGTAGTCCTCTCTTGGTCCTGGTTTACGTTTCGAGTCTAGCCACTCCTGTCTGGGTGGTATACTCGTTCTGAAAGTTTTCCTGATCTGATACTTCCTAGGAATCCTATCCGTCTTACCTATGAAGGGTCGATCATTGATTAGGCTAAGCCTTGTATGGCCTTGGCCCGTCATCTTCCATTCTAGTTGGCACCTTAGTCTATATGCCGTTGTGGTAGCACAACTCACAATCCTAAGGTCGAGGGGTGGGATACTGAGTGCTATTTCTAGCGCCTCAGTAGGTGTCGATTTCATGGCTCCTGTTGCAGCCCTCAGGAAGGTTCCCTGTAGGCTTTTCAACAGGTTCCTTGTTTCCGTCTTACTCACCCTCGGCCACCAGACGACCGCAGCGTATAACAGTCTCGGAAGTAGAACTATTTGGTGGAGCCAGAGCATCATTTTAGGATTGAGTCCCCATGTCCACAANGACCGCAGCGTATAACAGTCTCGGAAGTAGAACTATTTGGTAGAGCCAGAGCATCATTTTAGGATTGAGTCCCCATGTCCTGCCCACAGCTCTCCTGCATGCCCACATAGAGGCAAACACTTTATTTCTCTGAGTACAGATATGTTCTTTCCAGCTGAGTTTATTATCCAGGAGGACACCCAGATATTTCACTCTGCTGGTGTAGTTAATCTCCGAGCCATTTAGCTTCAGAGGTTGGATCTTTTCCAGTTTATAATTTCTGGTGAAAACCAGGACCGTTGTCTTGGCTGGATTTACCGATAGGCCAGTTTCCCTGTACCAGTCCTCAATGATATTGAAGGCTGTTGCCACCAGGTCCCTTAGCACTCTCAGAAATCCGCCTTTCACAACAACTGCCACATCATCGGCGAAACCGATGACGTGGAAGCCGGCCTCACTTAGTTGATTTAGAAGTCCATCTACAACCAGGTTCCATAGCAGGGGCGAGAGAACTCCCCCCTGCGGACAGCCCCTAGTCGGACGTCCCTCCACACATGCCCTCCCATGTCCTGCCGACAGTCTTCTGCTTTTCAGCATGTTTTGTGTCCAAGCAATGATAGTCTTGGACACCTGTCGTTCTTCCATGGCTTTTTCTATAGCCGGATTCGAAGTGCTATCAAAAGCCCCCTCAATATCCAGAAAGGCGCCTATGGCAAAACCCTTGACCGCCAGTTGTCCCTCAATCAGTCCCACCAGGTGATGTAAGGCGGTATCTGTTGATCTTCCCTCTCTGTATGCATATTGACAGGGGGAGAGGGGTCTGTCAGCCAAGGGCCCGGCCTTGATGTGTCTATCCACCAGCCTCTCCAGGGTCTTCAGGATGAAGGATGTGAGGCTTATAGGACGGAAGTCTTTTGGTTTTATATAACCGGTTTTTCCCGGCTTGGGAATGAATACTATCCTAGTCTCATTCCACACACTAGGGACATGTTTCAGGGCTATACTAGCTCTGAGTATCTTGGTTAGGGGTCCCGTGATAGTCTCTATCCCTTCCTGTAATAGGGCTGGGTAGATCCCGTCTGGTCCCGGTGCCTTGAAGGGTTCAAAGGTTTTGATGGCCCACTTGACCCCCCAGGGCTGCACTACTTTATTTGCCAATGCCCAATCATGGGTTTCGTAGACATCCCTCTGATTTTGCATTGTTTCTTTATCTCTCTCCTGGGCCTGTATGAAGCCTGGAAAGTGGGTGTTCATTAGGAGTTTCAGAGTCTCTCCCATGGTTTCCGTGTGGCTGCCATCTGGTGCCTGTAGGCTCCCTAGATATGGAATCTTGTTTGTTCCAAGGATTTTTGCCAGCCTAGAGGTCGCCGATTCACTCTCCACATTGCTTGTGAAAGCCCTCCAGCAGTGNGTGCCCTGATCCTGCGTTCTCATTCTCTTTTCTTTCGGTCTGACTGAGGGACTTGTCATAGTACGCTCTGATGGAAGGCGTTTTATTGCCTTCCTCATAGCCCCCTCCCCCCGCCCCTCATCGACCTTCGCTGCTGCATCCGCCAAGGTTGCAATCGCCCCCGAGGTTTGATGCAGCTTCGCTCTCTTGCGACGTCTTCTCTCGGCTCCACTCAGTCTGACCCGATTCACATTGGTACCAGACTGGTCAGCCTTGTCAGACTTCGTGTGTTCGCCATCGCTGGCCCCACCCGAAGTT
>NW_021680721.1:316239-323612 GCF_001412515.2 Diachasma alloeum
GTCTGACCCGATTCACATCGGTACCAGACTGGTCAGCCTTGTCAGACTTCGTGTGTTCGCCATCGCTGGCCCCACCCGAAGTTGCGTTTTTAATATTAAGATTTCTTAGATTGGTTTCCATTGTAGTCCCACGAGTACCGCGGTTAAGCGTTTTCACCTGGTGCATTGTCGCGATTGCCCAGGGCTTGGCTTGTCTCGGGTGGGTTACACCCAAGACTACTCTCAGAGGTCGCCCAGGTTTCTGAGACACCGTTTNCCACTTGTACCACAGCCAGGTCTCCCTCACTAGCCTGTGAACAGAAGAAACAGTCTAGTCCTTTAATAACAATGCAAGATCTAATTTTCTCCTGAGTGTTTGCGTGATAGATTCTGTCACAACCACTGAGGCCCTTAATAGCATTGTCCACTATCCATGGTTCCTGGATCATTGCTATGACAGTCTGCATCCCAGCTAACAGCCTGACTAGAGTAGCCGAGGCTGCTTTGCTGTGGTGCAAATTTATCTGTACAATGTGCACCCGGGTTGCAGCCATAATGATGACTACTTTCCTGGTACCTCTATGTACCCTTCTTCTGACTTTCACCACGGTCTTTCGCAAGCAGCTTGACAGTAGCTTTTTGAATCCCGCAGTGCAGTCTGAAGTTGCAGGCTTTCAGAACAGAGAGTGATCGGTCGTCTATCAGCGCAACGAAGTGGGCACTTTTCGCGTCCCTACTCTCACTGCCCCGAGCGACAACCCACTCTCTGGCCTGCAGTCCTGCATTTTGTTTGTCAAGGAAGTGCAGTGCTTCTTGAGCGGTTAGATCTGGGTCTTCCACGTGTAGTACAACCCTGTGCTTCTTGGGAAGCTCCGAGGCTGCGACCACACGTACAGTAAGTCCAGCAATTTTGTTTTCGGGAAAAAGGCTTTTCAGCCAATTTCCCGTCTCCTCATCAGTGTAGCAGNATCGGTACCAGACTAGTCAGCCTTGTCAGACTTCGTGTGTTCGCCATCGCTGGCCCCACCCGAAGTTGCGTTTTTAATATTAAGATTTCTTAGATTGGTTTCCATTGTAGTCCCACGAGTACCGCGGTTAAGCGTTTTCACCTGGTGCATTGTCGCGATTGCCCAGGGCTTGGCTTGTCTCGGGTGGGTTACACCCAAGACTACTCTCAGAGGTCGCCCAGGTTTCTGAGACACCGTTTGCGACACAGCTCCCCCTGTGCCACGCATCCTTAGGCACGGTATGGCCGAGGCCATGGCTTACGCCACTCACACACATTGATTGGGTGGACTCCTCTTAGCGACCGCGGGCAGCGGTAGTCCTTAAGACCTCCACCGCCCGCGACCGAGCCCCCTCACTACGACAAAGTGGGAACCCAGTAGAGGGGGTGTAGGGCGATAAATAAAGTGCAAAAGCTAATAAATTAAGCTTTGTACAAAAAAGGCTTATCTATTCAAGATAAAAAAAATACTTTCGGGAATCGTTTGGTTGGATAATTTTACAGCCGATATTTATCGCTAGATGAACGAAGCAGAAAACTAAAAACAAAACCCGGCTCGGATGAAAGCAACGCAGGAGAGAGAGAATTTCGTACCAATACGCGCATAGTAATTTGCAAGACTAAGTAATGAGGCACAAATTTCAACAGTATTTTCAATATTTATTGAACAGTTTTGCATATCAAATCGAAAAAACGTGTATTGTAACTCTGGAGAGGTGAAATTCATTTTTAAAAGAAGACCGAGGACGGCCGCGACCTTGGGTTTACCTGTATTTCGTAGTCACTGTGCCGAAACTACTGAGCACCGTAGGAGTTATTTATCGGTTTTTACTCGTCGCCATTGAAATTACCTGCGGTATGCGCCTTCTGATCAACTGCAAAAATAAAGATATTGAAATCGGCAATACCGAAGACGATACTGAAGATGAGGGAACACCCTCCGTTGTATACATTCTAATTATAATGATTTGAAAAATACAAAGAAATGAAAAAGAAAGCCAAGTCAGCAATGTCGAATGAACGAACATAGTGCACAATCAGATTTCTAT
Organism: Diachasma alloeum; assembly: GCF_001412515.2. Lineage (NCBI taxonomy): Eukaryota > Metazoa > Arthropoda > Insecta > Hymenoptera > Braconidae > Diachasma > Diachasma alloeum. The sequence continues at coordinate 318,274 of NW_021680721.1, forward strand.
GAGAAAAATAGTTTGAAATCGAATAAGGATTTGAAAAAAAACTTCATGAAATAAAAAATTACTAGATGGAGAACCAACGTCCTGGGCGTGGATCAAAAGATAGCGGATTAGATTGCTACTAGACAGTGAGTTGAAAAACTCCGCGCCAAGAACGTTAGTTCTCCTTCTAGTAATTTTTTATTTCATGAAGAATTTTTTAAAATCCTTATTTAATTTGAAAATAGTTTTCTCACAGAAATCTGATTGTGCACTATGTTCGTTCATTCGACATCGCTGACTTGGCTATCTTTTTCATTTCTTTGTATTTTTCAAAAATTTCTACTTCCCAGTAAGAACTAACCCAAACTTTTTCTTCGCGCAGTTTTTTTTACAAAAACATTTGTTTTTATTTTTTTCGGAACATTTCATTATTTTTTTCAAAATAAGCAAGGAATCATTTTTATATCCTATAAATTTTTTTGTTTCCAATTCAATTCGGCTCATTTATTTTTCACATGATAGATCATCTTTCCAATCAACAATCGAAGCAAAACAAATAATTGTACTTCACAGTCATCATTTCCACCGACTTTTAATTCCTTATTCCAGGTTTTCCGATTCAATTTGCTTCTTTCAGAATTTATTTATGCACGGATCTCAATTGAAAAATGTGGAATTTATCGTTCATGCACCAAATTCAGTTTGTAAATTCCCGGGCTCCCTCCTTGGTGTGTATGGCTGTATTGCAGTACTACCAACTCCGTAACAAAAAAATGATAGGAAATAATATGAAATGGGAGAATGTGCATGTGAAACCGTTTCTATGCGCGTATTTTTTCAAATATTGATTGGAATAAAAAAATAGTTACATCAATGAGAAACTTGTGATGGCGCTAACCAACGTGAACTTCAAAACTTAAAATATAAACCGTAGACTTATCCATAACTCGATGCGAAACTCAAAACAGCCGGAGTGTTGTCACCTTCGGCCTCTGCCCCTCGATGTCTCCATGAAAATCCTCGAAAACCGAATAAACAAAGAAAAACGGAAAAACGAGAAAATGTTGTCGGGCGCCAGCTGACTTTTGTTCCAGCGGTGTCAACGAACCGCATTAAAGAGAACCGTACGAAAAACTTGGCCATAATCAGAGAAACCAAGGGAGAGGTTGCGGAATTAGCTCGACTAGCTCGGCGGTATTCGGAGAGCGGGGTAGGATCGGTCGCTCGGTGTTAGGAAGGATGTCGCGAATTCAACAAAATGTACCGAAAAATCAAAAGGAAGAATCAAAGAATTAATTAAATGGGAGATGAGAGAATTACTTTAAAGTTACTCCAGAATTTATTCAATTTCTCGATAATATTTCAACTCTGGTGGAATTTCTATTCTTCACAAATAAAATACATTAATTTCGATTAACTTCAACCAAATTAAATTCAATTAAATTCCCGAGAGTGAGAGTACGTGAATTGACCTTGAGAGAGAGATTATTGTGAAGGGAAATGGGGGATCCGAAGAATTCAAGCCAACGATCTCTCCGCATCGTTCAGAGACTGGAGCGCTGTNTCTTTGTATTTTTCAAAAATTTCTACTTCCCAGTAAGAACTAACCCAAACTTTTTCTTCGCGCAGTTTTTTTTACAAAAACATTTGTTTTTATTTTTTTCGGAACATTTCATTATTTTTTTCAAAATAAGCAAGGAATCATTTTTATATCCTATAAATTTTTTTGTTTCCAATTCAATTCGGCTCATTTATTTTTCACATGATAGATCATCTTTCCAATCAACAATCGAAGCAAAACAAATAATTGTACTTCACAGTCATCATTTCCACCGACTTTTAATTCCTTATTCCAGGTTTTCCGATTCAATTTGCTTCTTTCAGAATTTATTTATGCACGGATCTCAATTGAAAAATGTGGAATTTATCGTTCATGCACCAAATTCAGTTTGTAAATTCCCGGGCTCCCTCCTTGGTGTGTATGGCTGTATTGCAGTACTACCAACTCCGTAACAAAAAAATGATAGGAAATAATATGAAATGGGAGAATGTGCATGTGAAACCGTTTCTATGCGCGTATTTTTTCAAATATTGATTGGAATAAAAAAATAGTTACATCAATGAGAAACTTGTGATGGCGCTAACCAACGTGAACTTCAAAACTTAAAATATAAACCGTAGACTTATCCATAACTCGATGCGAAACTCAAAACAGCCGGAGTGTTGTCACCTTCGGCCTCTGCCCCTCGATGTCTCCATGAAAATCCTCGAAAACCGAATAAACAAAGAAAAACGGAAAAACGAGAAAATGTTGTCGGGCGCCAGCTGACTTTTGTTCCAGCGGTGTCAACGAACCGCATTAAAGAGAACCGTACGAAAAACTTGGCCATAATCAGAGAAACCAAGGGAGAGGTTGCGGAATTAGCTCGACTAGCTCGGCGGTATTCGGAGAGCGGGGTAGGATCGGTCGCTCGGTGTTAGGAAGGATGTCGCGAATTCAACAAAATGTACCGAAAAATCAAAAGGAAGAATCAAAGAATTAATTAAATGGGAGATGAGAGAATTACTTTAAAGTTACTCCAGAATTTATTCAATTTCTCGATAATATTTCAACTCTGGTGGAATTTCTATTCTTCACAAATAAAATACATTAATTTCGATTAACTTCAACCAAATTAAATTCAATTAAATTCCCGAGAGTGAGAGTACGTGAATTGACCTTGAGAGAGAGATTATTGTGAAGGGAAATGGGGGATCCGAAGAATTCAAGCCAACGATCTCTCCGCATCGTTCAGAGACTGGAGCGCTGTAGGATCCGAAGGCTATATCAATTCCGATGCGATGATCTCGGCGAATCTCCTCAGTATAATAAATGACCATTAATGGGCGAGGGACTCCAATATGCCAATGTCACTTAAGAGTGCCATTTTGCCCCATATTCGAGTCCGTTCTCCATCAAGAGCGTCGTGGCGTCACAGGAAAATCCCTGGAGCTCACGAGCTTCAATGTCGTAATTTTCGGGGTCTCGTCTTCCAAGAAACCTTAAATTAATAAATTCAGACCTTAGGGGAGCTTTACTGAGCTAGAAGAGCACTCATTTGAGGCTTCAACTCGCTCAGGGAAGAGAATAAACCGCCATGTACACGACAGCGTCACCCACGGCACGTGAGAAGCATGTGTGCCCTTGTAGGCCTGTTTTATCCACTTTTTCCCACTAAAATTGGCACTGGACATACCCCATCCGTTCTCGAGGGTTCCAGTGAACTAATTATACACTCAGAAGGTGCATTAATTGTTCACAAGACCTTTTGGTGAACGGAGAGGGCACAATGACGCCATGGCAGGGCATGGGCCATGTGTGGCCTTTTATTGGGTCTCACTGTCCGTTGTCATTATCACTGGAAAGTCACTGGGGTTTTTATCACTGGCGAGAGGTCTAGGAAGCCGAACGAGGGTTTTATGCACTCACTTGTGCATTTTTCCTCTCGTTCGGAGGAGTTTTGCTGGTTGGAGATGCATCTCGGTGTCACTCTTGTGACCGCCGGTGCACTTTTCCCGGAGGTTATCACTGGGCACACTGGGAATAGATGCACTTCTCTCCTCGGGAGAGAGTGCACATGGTGAATAAAAATGTACTTACCATATTCCTCGTGTGGGTCTTCGGCGATGGTCTCCACCAACTCTCTCAATCGTTGCAGATGTTCTCGGAGATGTCGTCGCAGTGGCTGCTCGGGTCCAACTCTCTCGTAAACTACGTTTAACTGGCGGATGTTCTCAGCTGGGTGGCGTGACTGGCACGCCGTCTAGCTGCCGCTGGGGCGGGCTCATGTAAACGAGCACGCGGGGATTTCGATTCGAATGGGTTTTAGACTTATTTAGGCATTTCGCCGTGAATTATATTTTTTTAATGAATTAACCCAAGGGGTTTTTATCGACAATGACTGAACGATAGGTATCTGGAGGTTCGGAAAGGGGGAATTAAGGCAGTTGTTCGCCTTTTCCTCTCGCGAATGCACTTCACACCTGAGTGAGTGCACTTTTTCGCTGCTGTCACTCTCCCGGGAGTCATCCTGGAGTCACCGTGAACAAATCTAAATAGAGAATAGCCCATGGCGATCCATGCAGAGTGGGCTATGTTCATCCACATGGCCTTCCAGCTTCACTGGTGAATCCAATGACTCCACGAAGCGCCTTAGCCAGGGAGCGTGAGTGTTTCACCTCAACCTCTGTGATCAGCAGCCTGCACTCAACGAGATCAGCGAGATCTCACCGGGAAGCTCGGTATATCGGCTCTGAACCGCGGTGGATCGTCGTCCCTCTCAGGATCCGCGAGATTTTAAAATACAAAAATATAACTAGGAAAATCCAATTACTGTACATTTTCCGTCAACCGTAAAACCGAAAATTTATCCCCTAAAATCCGAAATAAACCAGAAAGATAACTGAAACTAAAAGAGAACAAAAACTTTAATATTACTTGAACCGGAGATTTTACTTTTTACTCGTTTTTAATGTGTATCAACACGTGAATTTAATAATTTTTTGAAAACGAACGTTGTTTTCCCCGCGAGGCCCGTCGTGATGTTCTTGGAGACTGATTTCTACGAGCTGGAGCTAAAAGGGGTGTTGCATCGCCCTTCGGTAGGGGTGCTAACTTTTTGGGGTTAAAGGAATCGCGACTCTCTCTCGGGAAAGATCAAAATAATTTCACACTTACCTACTCACTCTTACGGTTTACTTAATTCTACGACCAAATTGTGTACAGGTGGCGGAATTCTCAAAAATTCCGTCACAAGCTTGTGGTCGATTTATATAATGTAACTAAGATTATTTTTCACGTAGCTTGTCACATTTGTATTTTATTTAATGAATACGAGTCGGTGGTAGTGGAGGGGGTAGTTGCTTCGTGTATAGGTACACGGTAACATTCGGCCAGTTTTGTACAGTCAGAGTCAGAACTTTTTTTTGGTCGATACGCTGCCGCGTATCTCGATATGTCTGGTCGCATCAATTGTAGGGCCTTTATATGTATTAGGAATGGAAAGGTTAGATGCTCTTTTCATTCATTATTATTATTGCATAGCAGATATTTTCAATGAAATGTTAGTTAACTCATCATTAACAGAAAATGTAATTGAAGTGGTGAATAAAACTCGGTAGAAAATATAAAATTTGTACAAGTGTTTCATTGTCTATTGTCAATGCATTCCTAACACCAGACCCTTCCGGACAAGTGCTCCTAATTGCAGCTATGTTTACCTAAGGCCCGCCAGACGCTACTCCCTACACGTTCATAGTCACCTGATACTTGTTCTCGAATATTTTACGATTCCCCCCTTTACTCCCCCCCCCTCTTTCCC
>NW_021680721.1:324094-335326 GCF_001412515.2 Diachasma alloeum
GCCACCTCCTCCCCCCACTCAATACCCGCCACCAAACGAACAGCGACGGCAGCGCCACCTGGTGGCGAAAGTTGGAATTGACACGGATCCATTCGGAAGCTTACTACCAATGGAATTGGTAGAAATAAAAAAAATAGAAAGACTAATACGACAAAAAGTAATGGTTACATGCCTTTTGCCGGATAGGCTCGAACCCCCTCTTGTTTTTTTAAATTATCGTGGAAACAAGATTTTTCATGAAAAAACGGGAAAACGGCAATATCTTCAAATTTTTTAGGGGTTCAGCTACACGCGCTGTCAGGAGTAGACGTTCCTCTACGTACCTGCATTTTATTAGTAATTTTTCGACTGATAAAGTCAGTTTAAACAGTGTGATTGTATTTTTTTATGTTAGTTCGAGTCATTTAGTACATGCTGAGATATCAGTCTTGAACTATCAAAGTTCTTTTTATAACATTTTTGGTGATTTATAAAGTGACTTGAATTTTGGAGGTTATCGAAGGGGAAATATTGTGTCATGGGCTATGGTACTATGTGATACCCCTCTGCATGTAGCACCTAGGAGCTCCGACAAATAAGGTGCCGTCCAATGCTCAGCCGATAACATCTAGTCCCATCAATACCGCGAGCTTAAAAGTTATAAATAGTGACTTCTCACCAATCTCCACACGTGCCACGAACCATCTGTTCAGGCGTCTCATGTCAAATAAGTCATTGCACTCAGATTTAACGCCTTTGGATTCAGATGATGCATCAAACACTGAGAAGTCCTCACTGAATATTTCAAACTCCAGCTCTCTTCAAACCCCACTGCAAAATACTGTTCGCCCCAGATGATTTGTTGATCAATCTCGTACTGGAACTTTAACGAGGAATAGATCATCTTCGTTCAGCAGTACCCTCAACTCATCACTTAATAAAAACATTGAAAAGGACATTGTGAAGGGCAAGAAAAGGGGTCTAGAAGTGATGACATCTTCTACATGCAGTGTAAAAAAAGCAAAGGATGTTTGTACCTTTGGATCAGACTCTACAGATTGTTACAATACCGAAAACTCTGTCACCATGGTACCTGATTCTGAATTGGCTGCATTAATTAAAGGTATAGATCTGAAGCTCAATGGTATCGCAAACGATATCAAGCAGGTACGTGAAGACTCCAAAAAGGAATTTAATGAACTTAAGACCCTGTACAATGATCTTAATTGTCGAATTGGGGCGAGTGAAACTAAAGTAGAGAAGAGGTTAGAAAGCATTGAAGCTAGGCTTGGCACCTTGGAAACTGCTGGTAATTCGCCTGTTTCAGAAGCAGATTTGAAACTTCATATTGATCAGCAAATAGCACCTACGCTTTCTGCTAGCCAAGTGCCCCATATTCCGAGCCTGGAAGACACTCTGGTTCGAAATTTTAATGCAGCTCTGGATAGACTGGATGCTAAGGAGAAGCAAACGAAGAAGCTGAATATTGTTTTAAGAGGTATTCCCAATGTGGATTTATGCACCTCTGGGTTCATCAACAATTTTTTCAGTGAAAAGTTTAAAGTGACAAATGGCATTGAGGGGCGAGAGTTGTTGACAATCTCCCAATTGTAATAGTAACCCTCAATGACTGGTCAACCAAACAGTTAATTCTATCCACAAACCGAGAAGCCCTGACGATCACTAAAATTTTCATCGAGTCTGATTTGACCTCTAGAGAGAGTCAAATTATGAAAAGGCTGCGTGACGTCTATAGAGAGAAAAAGGCCAGTGGGATTAAAGTGAAGCTTGGGCACTTGAAAATCTTCATTCATGACATGTGGTGGTCCTGGGATGATATCAGGCAGAAAATAATCCCATTGGTCAACTCCCCCAGCAAATTAAAGTGAAATCGGACTTCTTTGCAAATCCCTACAAATCTGAGAAACGAGCAAAGCCGAGCATCACACACCACAGTAAAGCCAACCCTAGTACTGACAGTTCCACAGATATCAGTATAGAGTTTTGAATGCGAACGGACCCGGACGTACAGCCAGCTTTGTTGCTGAATGCTCCAGCCAAATTATCTTCATCAGCGAAACCTGGGCGACTTCAGCTCCTGTTCATCTTCATTTCCGGTGGAAAGATACCTTCCATCAGTTCTGGGCCCCAGCATCCAAAGTCTCCGCTAAAGGGCGAGGAAGCGGAGGTCTCCTACTACTTGGCCGTAAGAACGACTGCGAGATCAATTTGCTGCACTCCTGTGACAACTGGTTTTTATTTGAAGTGAGGGGTCGAGAATTTGTTTTTGTTATTTGTTCACTCTATTTTAATCCCTCGTCTGATCTCAGTGAGGCCTTCGCATCCTTGCAAATTATTTTTGATGAGTTTGGTCCTATGTATGATGATCACCTCTGGATTGTTGGTGGTGATTTCGATGGCTGGGTTGCGGAGTTGAACTCATGGTCGGACGATGCTCTTGGTGCCACTAGCCTTCACAGTAAAGGAGTAGCTATTCACAAAAAAAGTAATTCTAGAGGAGATCTGCTACTAGAATTCATAGAAGCCAACAACTTCATCCTTCTAAATGGTAGGTGACTATCCTGGTAAGATAACTTTTGTGAGGGCTGGTGGTGTCAGTACCATTGATCTTGTCTAGGTGAACTTCTCCCATGCTCATCTGGTTAGTGAGCTCGTTGTTAACCATAGTATTACCCTATCAGACCACTTCCCAGTTTCCCTGAAAATAACTAATCCACACTATCACTCAGTAAATCATCCATCCCAAGAGAGTATAAGAAAAACAGTCATCAAATGGAAAAATGATTTGAGCTTCCAGTTTACGAGTGATATATTGAGATCTAATAAGGTATATGGAAATTTTCAATGTGATTCACCTGATGTTCTCTTGAGTAGACTCAGCGAAGCAATTCGAGAGACAGCTTATAAGCTAGAAATGTGTGCTACCATCTCCAATGGGAATTTCGTCAAGTCGAGCAAGTCTTGGTATGGTCCATTATGTCGTCAGTCTGAATCAGAGCTGAGGGATCATTTTAAAAATATGGTTGCTGCTAGTTTTGATGCATCAACTAGGTCTACATACTGTCTAGCGAGGAAATCACATAATAACCTCATTAAAACTCGAAGAGCCGCATATTATAGAGACATTACAGATAGGTTCTCACGGGTAGAAAACTGCAAGACTTTCTGAGAGGTGGTAAAACTTTGTATCGGCTTCATACCAAGAATTCATGAAGTCTCATTGACCAGATGGCAACAGTTTTATGATGAAATATCTCCCCCTAAGGGTATTGTAGCTTATATGTTCTATGGTACTTTTGATCCTGATCTCGATAGTCCAATTACTCTAGAAGAACTTGTTTCTAACTTCCGGAAGTGCAAGCAGCACAAAGCACCTGGCAACGATGAAATTTCAAAGTGTCTTTTCAATCGAATTCTGCAAACGGAGCAAGTGCCCTCCTCCTGGTCTCATGTTATTATGTCTATGCTTCACATGAAGGGTGACAAAAGTGATCCTATTAATTACCAAGGAATAGCCCTTGTCAGTTGTACTGCCAAAATATTTACCATGATTCTCAGGGGCAGGCTAGAGAGATTGGCTCTTGCCCGTAGTATTATACCAGAATGTCAGGCGGGTTTTGTGATAGGTCACAGCTGCCTTGATAATCTGTTTATTTTGTCGTGATCTATTCAATTTCTACTCCGACTTCGCCGAAGAAAAGTTTTCGCGCTCTATGCTGATTTTAAGCGCGCTTTTGATTCTGTTGACCACAAAAAGGTTTGGTGTGCCTTGTACAACCTAGGTATTAGTGTCAAGTTCATCAGAATTATTAAGTGTTTGTATGATCATGCTTGCCTTAGGGTAAAACAGGGTCCTGAGCTCGTCGATCCATCTGAAATCACCAAGGGGGTCCTCCAGGGTGAATCTCTCAGTCCTCTTCTGTTTATTCTTTTCATTGCCGACATAAGCTCTTTCATCGTAGATAGAGGTGCTTGAGGGATACCATTGGATAGCCTCCACGACCTCACGCAACTTCATTTTGCCGATGACATGGTTTTTGTTACTGATAGTTACAAATCAACTCAAGTGCTTGCCAATATCTTGTATGATTATGTTAACATCAAAGGCCTCAAGGTAAATCTGAAGAAAGCTCAGCTTGTTGTTTTCAAGAATGGCAGGAACGCCGATAATGAGATTCCCATCAAATTTGGAGATGGTATCATAGAGAGAGTCAAAGCTTATACATATCTAGGCATTGATTTCACGAGTTCTACTCTTGGTTTAAATGCAGCGAAAACCGCGATGAGCAAAGCGAGGATTGCCATTGGCGTCGTCATCAAAATTCTCGCTAGACTAGGTCGGATTCTTGGCCAGGAAGCATTAACCTGTTCAATAGTATCGTTTCGTCAACTTTAACCTATGGTTCCCCAGTTTGGGGTCTGAGATATTTGGACCTTTTAGAATCAATCCAAATGTTATTCTTCAAGAGACTTTTTCAGCTCCCTACCTGTACTCCAGGCTACTTGGTCAGACTTGAGCTAGGTCTAGCCCCCATTTCTGTTAGAATTTTTTTCCTATTGGTTGGATCATAAAAATCCTGAAAATGAGCGAGTCATGTTTACCAAAAATTTGCCTCTTGAGACATTTTGCGCTCTTTAAGAATCGTCAATGGAATCTCAATTCGAAGGATTTGGTCAGGTTTGAAAAGTATAACTGGCTCTATCACGTTAATACCTTATTGTCTGAGATCAACGCTGAGTCCATGTGGGATAATCTCGATCCGTTTTTTTTGGTCAAAGAAAAAAGAAGAACTAGTGAATAGTCTCACAATCAGTTCCAAAAATAAAGATTTGTTGAGAGCTTCAAAATCAAACAGCTTGCAGCTGCACATCCCGAGATCTCCTGATGATAGCGTGGCTCGCTTCCTCCTTACACGATGCCCCTGGTCTTATATCCGTACAGTGGTTCAAATAAGGCTATCTACTAATCGCTTTTGTTCACTCTCTATACGTGGTCAGTACCATAACATAGCACCTCGTGAGAACTGCCCTTTATGTAATCTGAATGACCCGGAAAGTATTCAGCATATTTTGATTAAATGCCCTTTCTACGATTCACCTCGAAAATATTGGCTTACCACCCTTCTTAACCGTTTGCACAATCCCTCGAATTCTGATCTTTCCGATGACGACATACTTATTGATTTTTTAGATACGAACATACACGAGGGCAATGCCCTTAAAAATCTTCACTTTTTCATTGTAAATGCTATGAAGATGCGTAAATTTCATTTGGAAGTATGATGTTTTGCCTTCAGGGTTGAAGATATGGATATATTTTTATTTGTTTTGATCATTTTATGATGCTCGGCTGTTTCTGTACTTTTATTTTGTATTTACTGTGTGTTGAAATGCGTGTATTTACTAGTGAATTGTATATTATAATTGAGGAAAAAAGAGGGAAAAACAATGTATGAGTTGAATGCACGTGTAATTGGTTTTGTTTAGGCTGAAAACGAAAGAGAGAGAAAGAAGAAGAAGAGAAAAAATAAATACATAAATACATAAATGAAAAAGAAAAAAGAACGAAAGAAGAATGAATGAACGAGCATGAAGAACTATGGAACTCGGTAATCTACCTTTATTGTACTATAATCGACCCAAATTTTATTGTGTAGCTTCACCTATAAGTTCAACTGATATTTTTGTAAACTACTGTAACTTTTAAATCATTTATAATACTTGAGGAGCTTGCTCTATATATTCTAAGATTTTTACATTTGTTATATTTTGTGAACCCCCCCTGCTATAGGGCGCCGTCCCTGGGAGGCAGGGATCAATGAAAAAAAAAAAATATATATATATATATCTTCAAATTTTGTCAGAACGGATGTATACACTTTGATTGATCTAGATAGAGGCCATCGAGACGAGTATTTCGAACAAAAAAATTGAAATCGGTGAAGTAGATTTTTAGATATTGAGGAAAAACGTAATTTAAAAAAGTTATTATATCGCAGAAACTACTAGCTCGATCGGGCTGAAACTGTGTACCAAAGTGAAGCCTAATCACAGCTACCATAAGCCAAAATTTTAGAGTTTTATCGACAAATTTCACCGTATTTGTTGTTGAATTTTCTAAAAATTGATCACCAAAAACCCACACATACATCCAGACATGACCCCAAAAACATCATTTCTTTACGTTTCATAACATTCTAGACCATTTGCCATCAAAATTACAAAATCGAAAAATCACTCAAATGCAAGGTTTCCATCCGGAAGCAATAAAGTATTTCAGTGAAAAACAAGTTGATATCTCAATTTTTGCACACGTTAGCAACGCGTACAAGGATTCTAATGAAAAGACAGGGAAAGGGGAATATCTCGAACACTTTGTATGAACGGGTATATATATTTTAATTGATCTAGCTAGAGGACATCGAGACGAATATTTAGAAAAAAAAGTGGAATCGGTTGCGAAGTTTTAAAGATATTCAACATAATAGATTATCAGAAAAAGTTGAATATCTCCGAAACTACTGGTGTGATTGAGCCCGTCTTCAATACGAACCTTTGTTATCACGACAGGATGATTTTGTCCAGATTTTAAGTTGATAACTCAATTTTTGCACACGTTAGCGCGCGTATAAGGATTTTCATGAAAAAGCAGAAAGAGGGGAATAGCATTGGCCCGGTGGCTTGGCGCAGTGGGTAAGTTCATTCCTGCACATGGGAAAGGTTCCGAGTTTAAATCCCGGCCAGGTAGAATGGTGCGATCTAACCATTTAAAGTCTTGATCATCATCGCAATATACCCTAACCGGGTCGAAGCGATGTAAAATAACGATACACAAAAAAGGGGGAATAGCTCGAACACTTTGTGTGAACGGGTGTATATGTTTTGATTGATCTAGGTAGAGGATATCGAAAGGAATATTTTGAAAAAAAATAAGTGGAATCGTTTGCCAATTTTTTAAAGATATTCAACATAATAGATTTTCAGAAAAAGTTGAATATCTCCGAAAATACTAGTACGATTGAGCCCATCTTTAATACGAACCATTGTTATCGCAGGAGGAAGATTCTATCCAAATTTTAAGTTGATATCTCGATTTTTGCACACGTTAGCGCGCGTACAAGGATTTTAATGAAAAAACAGAGAAGGGGAAATATCTCAAAAACTTTGTATGGACGAGTATATATATTTTTGTTGATGTAGATGAAGGACATCGAGATAAATATTTTTTTAAAAAATCCAAATCGGTCCAATAATTTTAAAGATATCCGTGAAAAACAATTTAAAAACGAATCACTTTATCTCAAAAACTACTTGACCGATCGGGCTGAAATTATGGACAGAGTTAGTCCTCATTAAGACTTATAATCTGACAAAATTTCAAATTTAGCCACTTAACTACTCAATTTTCTAAAAATTGACCATCGAGAAGGTGGCGGTGGACATATTCCCATACAAACATGGTCGCCAAATTTCGTATTTTTACGTTTTAGACCATTCTACATCATTTCCAATGAAAATTAGAGAATGTGAAAATCGGACGATTACAAAGCTTCCATTCGGAAGCAAAAATATACGTTGTCCATATCATACCGATAAAATTACTTCGTGCATGATGTTCAAAAATAAATCGACGAATCTGAGGAAGTAATTATACTTGCAAACTTATTTACTGACTATAGGAATCCAAGAATTGCCAAATTATTTCTTAGAAAAGTCGAAAATGCCAGAAAAACCTGGCATGATCAATCGCATCGACGTTGCCGCCGCGGGAGTGTTATTATCCTTACTAAAAATCTTTATAAAAAGAAGGCATGGGTGATAACTCGAATCGAAAATGAAAACTTGAACATGAGTACGAGTATCGCCTTGCAATGAATTTTCATGAAATTCGGTTAGAAAACAAACGAGAATTGAATACCATTGTATGAAACATGAATTCTGATATGCGTAAAACCAGCTTTGAATCAATTGTTCATAGCAGCAAAGAACAAACATGATGATATTTATGTGATGTTATATGAATCATTAAAATGAATTTTACATTCATATTTAAGAATGGAGCCGAAGTGAAACTGTTATTTCAAATTTTTATTTTTGATTTGATGCTGAAAACATGAGGTGACAATATTTTTGGCACGGAATTATATTGATTAAGTGAACCATAGAGTAATTACATTACCGCATGGACTATAAATAAAAAAAATTATAACATTGTTGACACGTTCTTTTATCAGAGTATTAATAAACATGGAATTCCAGAAATGAACTCTCTACATTATGTTCGAGAAAAAATTGGAGTGTAATTATGATTAAATTCTCAATGTCTGCATAGAGAAAGAGAAGATGAGCAATATCAAGTAGTTCATTGCAATATAAAAATTTGATAACTTATCACATATTATTTCCATTGGCCGGATTGTTTTTGGTATAAACATGATTATAATATCTTGGGTAGTAGAATCTTAGATAACTTGAATTAGGGAGTTTTCGCAAAATTAAAATAGATGAAAGCAGAGCGTCATCTACTCCATTTGCCGAAGGCATTGCAGAGATGGCAAATGAATGCTATTCTTCTCTGATTCATTGAAAAGTGGGTGGTCATCTGGCGCTATTTATTTTCAAATTTCTTTGAGAAATTTTCTCTCGAGATTTTTTCCATAAGAATGCTTGGGCATCAATTTCTTAAATTGTTTCTACTCGGGTTCTGTAATGCAAAATAAAGCAAAATCCAGCGGAAAATTTGTGCCCAATAATTTTAATACAATCTCAAGAGAAAAATTCGAACAGGAATTCAAAATCGATTGACTTTTTCTTATCGAATATCCAATAGAATCGGCGCAAAAAAACAAATGAAATTTTTCAAGAGAATTCCAATTGAAATCCTATAGAAACCCCATAGAATTCCTTTAGAATTCTAATAGTATTTTGATAATAATTATAGTTAGAACATTCAGTGAGCACAGAAATTCAGAATTGGTGAATCACTCATTGAAATTGAACCGGTGATGAACCAATAAGCATTGTGTCCATTAATCTTAATACTGAGTTTAATAAGACGATGAGGAATCATCAATTTCTGAAAGAAACACAAGAAAATAAAATAAAAAAAGACATAATGAAAAGGCATCAACTCCAAGCGGCCGCGGCGGTGCTAGTGTAGAAAAAAAGCTATTTCAAGAGCAATACACGATGTTTTTAACCTCCCCACCCGAACGGAGGAAGTTATTGTAATGACCCCAAAAAACGAATGTAGAAATTTCATGGTTTCTCCACGTTTCATGACCCCTATGAACTCTCCCCACCCTTTTTGGAGACCGGTCTGTATGCGCGGATGTGTGTGTGTGTGTGTGTATGTATGTACGTAAACAAAATTTTGCCCAATGATCTCTCTCGAACAAACAATGCGATTCAATTTTTTTTTTGACAATCAATGCATCTTCATGGAACTTAGAACTGATTCGATTCTGAAGAACATCGCCTCAGCGATTCTTTAGATATTGCAGTAAAACTAGTAAATCAATGTCGAAAAATGACATTTTTTTACAAATTTGGGGATTTCTCTCCATTATAATCGATGGAGCTTTGTGTACCTAAGACTAGAGTGAAATTCCTGCAAAATTGTCTCAGCGGTTCTGGTGTTATTCAAACATGAATTGTTAACTTCCCACCCCGAAGGGAGGAAGTTATTGTAATGACTCGGAAAATCGAATGTGGAATTTCGATCATTTCTCCACATTTCTCGACCTCCGGAATCATCCTGAAACATTTTTGAAGACATGTATGTATGTATGTAAGTGTGTGTGTGTGTGTGTGTGTGTGTGTGTGTGTGTGTGTGTGTGTGTGTGTGTGTGTGTGTGGGTGTACGTATCCGACCAAAAATTTTTCCAACGATATCTCCTGAACGAATGAAGCGATTGATTTTTTTCTTCCTTCAAACGATGCGTGTTCATATAACTTAGAATCATTTAGTTTATGAAAACAATTGACTCAGCGGTTTTTTATTTATTCGCATAAAATTTGTAAAAAAATGCCAAAAAGCGTTAATTTCATAGCAAATCGACCATTTTACCTAAGGTAACGATGGGATTTGAATTAATTTTGTGTAATCGATGCGTCTCCACATAACTTGATTCTCATTGGATTTTGAGCAAAATCGCCTCAGTGGTTGTTGAGTTTATTAAATAAAATTTTCAAATTTTGCAATTAAAAAAAAAGGAAAGTTGGAAAATTTTAGAGTAAGTTAACTTTGAAGTTACAAAATTTTGAAGTGGATCAACTTTGAAGTATGAAAATTTTGAAGTGGGTCAACTTTGAAGTTGCGCATTTTTAAGTGGATCAGCTTCGGAGTTGAGAGAATTTTGAACCGGGTCAAGCAAAAAGTGGGTTTAACTCAAACTTGATTGAAGTTTGAGTTAACTTAAATTGCAAATGCGTTCTTTGCGAAATCACCCCAAGGGTAATGACACAATAGTCCAGTCAAATTAGATTTTGCGTATCGAAATTAACCAAAAGGCACCAAATTATACCAATCGATTGCTAAAAGTGTCATTATTGAGTCACAATTTGTTATAAACAATTGGGAATTGGCGACAGGCCGTCTTCAATCCTAGATATCTTTAGTTAACCTCACCAGATGGGAAAAGAAAAAAAATTCTTTGTAGCCCTGGCGATCTGGCATCTACTGTATAGCGTAGATGTTCTGTAGATGTGGGTAGATGTGCATTTTTTGGCATAAAAAACATGAAAATGATCGAAATAAAGTGGAATAATGATTGGAAAGTTAATTATCAGAAGATTAGTGACAGTTATCACTCATTAATTGAGTTTTTTCGATGATTTTGAAGAAATTACTGCTAGTGTACTCAATGCCACTAGAACATCGTGTGGGGGGGATTCCGCGAGATGGCGGCAGCGCCGAATTACCGAGTAGGTCGGTCAAGTCAGCACCACAGCAGCAGTGGCAGGCCAGCCGCCTGCCGAATGAGTCGACAGTGGGACAGCATCGGCCGGTTTTTTAATTAATTTTTTAATGATTAATCAAACAATTGATTTTTGATGTGTCATTCTCAGAGGACGCACGGGGGGGAATTCTTTGATGAGGGTGCGAGGGGTGATGGTAATTATTTTTCTGACCCTTAATCGCGTTGAGTGCTCGGGGGCGGGGGGGAATTTTTTTTACCTTTCTGACCCTAAATCGAATTGTTAAGCGTGCGAGGGGGGGGGGGGGATTTT
>NW_021680721.1:335562-336362 GCF_001412515.2 Diachasma alloeum
GTGAGAGGAATTTTTTTCTGACCCATCTGACCCTAAATCTGATAGTTGAGGGTGCGATGAGAGGAGAGGAGGGATTTTTTTTACCCTTCTGATCCTTAATCGCATTGAGGGGAGTCCTCGGGGGCGAGGGGGAATATTTTGACCCTTCTGACCCTAAATAGAATTTCGAAGCGTGCGAGCGGGGAGAAATTTTTCCTGATCCTTCTGACCCCCAATTACACTGTAGGGGGGTGGGTAATTTTCCCTGACCCTTCTGACCCTTAATTGCATTGCTGGAAGTCTACGGGGGGGGGGAATTTTTTTTACCTTTTCTGACCCTTAATCGGATTGTGACAAGTCCAAGAGGAATTTTTTTTTAACCCTTGTGACCCTAAATCGGATTGTTGATGGTGTGATGGGGAGATTTTTTTACCCTTCTGACCCTTAATTGCATTGCTGGAAGTCTACGGGGGGGGGGAATTTTTTTTTCTGACCCTTCGGACCTTAAATCAAATTGCGAAGGTCCAAGGGGCGGAGGCGTTTTTTTCCCGACCCTTCAGACCCCACATCGGATTGCGGCGGATCCGAGGGGTGAGGGGATTTTCTTTATGACCCTTGTGACCCTAAATCGGATAGTTGAGTGTGCGATGGTGGGGAGGGGGGAATTTTGGATTTCTTGTTGAGGATGTAAGGGGGAGGGGATTTTTTCTTGTCCAGTCACTCTCAATCGCATTGTGGGATGTCGAAGGGGGAGGATTTTTCTGACCCATCTGACCCTGAATCGAATTGCAAAGTGTGCGAGGGGGGGGGGGCTTTTTTTT
>NW_021680721.1:336381-354167 GCF_001412515.2 Diachasma alloeum
GGGGGGGGGGCTTTTTTTTGACCCTTCAGATACCAAATCGGATTGTGAAGTATCCAAGGGGTGATGGGAATTTGTTTCTGACCCATCTGACCTTAAATCGGATAGTTGAGGGTGCGACGGGAGTGGAGGGCGATTTTTTTTCACCCTTCTGACGCTTGATCGCATTGTAGCAAGTCCAAGGGGGAGGGAATATTTTTACTTACCCTTGTGACCCTAAATCGGATAGTTGAGAGTGCCATTGGAAGTTTTTTGTTACCATGCTGACCCTCAATTGCATTGCGGTAAGTCCAAGAGGGGAGGGGGGAATTTTTTTTTCAGACCATTCACACCCCAAATCGGATTGTGGCGAATCCGAGGGGCGAGGGGAATTTTTTTTAACCCTTCTGACTCTAAATCGAATAGTTGCGTGTGTGTGTGTGTGGGGGGGGGGGGGATTTTTTTAGCCTTGTGACCCTAAATCATATTATTAAGGGTGTGATAGGAACATTTTGTTTTACCCTTCTGACCTTTAATCGCATTGCCGGAAGTCCAAGGTGCGGAGAATTTTTTTCCTGACCCTTCGGATCCTAAGTCAAATTGGAAAAGTCCGGGGGGGTGGGGCCTTTTTTCCGACCCTTCAGATCGCAATCGGATTGCGGCGGATCCGAGAGGTGAGCGGATTTTTTTTCTGACCCTTGTTACCCTAAATTGGATAGTTGAGGGTGCGATGGTGGGGAGGGAGGAATTTCGGTTTTTTTGTTGAGGATGCAAGGGGGAGGGGATTTTTTCCTGTCCCTTATCACCCTTAATTGCATTATGGGGTATCCAAGGGGCGAGGGGTCAATTTTACCTGACCCTTCTGACCCTTAATCGAATTGTGACACGTGGATGGGGAATTTTTTCTGACACTTCTGAACCTAAATCACATTGTTAGGTGTCGAAGAGGGGTGGTGCAAATTTTTTCCTGACCCTTCTGACCCTTAACCAAATTGGGAACGGTGAGGGGAAGGAGGTATTTTTCCTGATCCGTCTTACCCTTAATCGCATTGTGAGAAGTCCAAGGAGGTTGGTGCAATCTTTTTTACCCGTTCTGATCTTAAATCGAATTGGGAATGGAGCGAGGGGGGGAGTTTTTTTCTGACCTTTCTGACTCTAAATCGAGTTGTGAAAGATGCGAGAGGGGGCGTCAATTTTTCCTCACCTTTAATCGGATTGTTGCGGTTACGAGGTGTGAGATTTTTCCTAACCCTTAATCGAATTGTTTTGTATTCGATATGAAGGCGAGCATTGTTTTTCGGATCCTTCCGACCCTAAATCAGATTGCGAAGGGTGCGTGGGAGGAGAATTTTTCCTGACCCTTCACGAGCGGTGCAGGGGGGGGGGGGAGGTCAATTTTCCTCGGACTCTTCTGACCCTAAATCGGTTTGTGGTGGGCGCGAGAAACGGGTGGCGGGGTGAATTTTTGTTTTTTGTTAACGCTGCAATGGGGTGTTAGCTATTTTTCCTGACCCTTCTGACCCTTAATCACATTGTGGACGGTCCGAGGGGGGTGTGGGAATTTTTCCTTGACCTTTCTGACTCTAAATCGGATTGTTGAAAATGCGGTGGGCGGGGGGGATTGTTTTCTGACCTTTCTAACCCTTCTGATTCATTTTGGAATTAGGTGCACGGCCGCACGGAGTGGAGGGGGGGGAGGGAGGAAATGTCGTAAACACTGAGCTTTCTGACTCTAACAGTTCACATTTAAAATTGGGTGTGTACTGCAGTAAGGCGTAGAGTGGGTTCAACTCTCCATATCTTGAAAATTACTGACCCTATTGACCCTCATGCATCTTGTGAGAAAAAAATATGAAGGAATCAAGTGCGAATGCAAAATTTTTCACCTGATGGCTCACCTTGAGGATTAGATACTCGGTTGTAGGGGAGGGGGGTTGCGTCTCAAAAACCATCGATTTCTCTGACTTTACCTGTCTATTTTAGAAATTGGGTGTGCGGCAGAAGTAGGTGAGGGGAGGATTTGGAAGTCTCCATCTATGTCTGGAAAACTACACACCGTTTTAACCCTAATTATGATTGTAAAAAAAAATATATTTTTTTTATCGTTATTTTACATANTTTTAACCTTAATTATGATTGTAAAAAAAATATATATATATTTTTTTATCGTTATTTCACATCGCTTCGACCCGGTTAGGATATACTGCGATGATGATCAAACTTTAAAATGGTTAGATCGCACGGGGGGAGAATTTTCAACTTGTTCAAATTGGAATATTGTAACCCTTCTGCCTGAGGATTGAAGTGCTGATGATCCAGAGTCCGAAAAATTGTACAATATGTCGCGGAGATGGGGAGAAAATGGGACGTTTTGTAATCTCTTTTATTTATCACTATCTTTGTTGATGAAAGAGATTGTTCATCAGAAAAATATTGACCGAATGTGTTTCACATTGAATTCAGAATGCATTTTTTTCCAGGTCGGTTCGGCAATTCTACCATGAGAGAGCTGCAGTCGACATTTCTATTAATTAAATAAATAATTATCACAACATCGAGTTTTTTCTTCTCTCGTTAGCTTCCCAGGGGTTCAACGAATCTCTAGAAAAATTGACGGTTAAAAAAAAAATTTTCGTATGTTCGGTAGCGGTGCAAAGTTTGCCGACTTTTACGGATACTGAAAATCGGGGGGGGGGGGGGTTCGGCTTCTCACAGCGATTATAAATTAACTAATTAAATTAAAAACTTGAAACTCCGCATTGGGCGAGTGAAATACTTATATTACACAGTGCAATTGGTCTCATATTTTTACGATTTTTTTTCGTCGAGTTAGAGAGGTGAATTTCGAGTGGTTACTACTTTTGACACCGACAGTAGTTACTTTCGACCCCAGTGAGATTTTTCTAGTGATCGGAAATTGTTTTGATTGGCCGTAATTTTTTTTTTTCAATGACAATTGTATTTTAAACCACTTTCCCCTGTTTGTAAAATTTTCCACTATTTTCAAAGTTATGTACAATTGTCAATTCTGTAGTTTAATTTCTGCAATCTCGATTTTCAAGGGGTTTCCTAACTTACCATTTACTGAATTATTAATTGTATATTTCAGATATCCTATATGTATAGAGTGTTTCACTCACTCAGGCCACTAAATATTTTATCCGATCGAAATTATATTGAAGAGAAATTGATTGTGAATTCAAATGACATATTATTTAAATATAAGTATGTTATTATCGATTTGGTAAAATATAAATCCTTAGAATTTGAAATTTATACGGATTTATTTTTTATATTTTTTTATAGGTAATGATAATTAGTGATGAATAGTACTATTTTTGAAGTTGCGTTGAACTTATTGAGAGCAATTGAAAATCTCATCAATTGTCTGAGGCTCAGAATCACGCGTAATTTTTACGTTCGTAAAAAATTTTTTTGTTTTCTATATTTCATTTGATATATTATATCAATATCTTTAAAATTATGATATTTAATTATCATATATATTGTAACTTGATAGAAATGATGTACTGTTCCTCGCCTGAACTGACCGCGGATTAAAAGGGGGGGGGGTGGAATTACGAAATTACCCCAGCGAGGAGTCGGATCACCCAAGGCCACATTTTCACAATTAGTTCTCGTATTGATTTTATTTTTGTTTATTTTATCGTTTAATTCTAACGCTGTTGCGCTCACCGCTGGTTACACGTCAGCTTTGAGACGAGGGGAGTGGAGTGGAGCATCGGGGAGAGTTACGAAGTCGGCACTACGGCAAATGACGAGTTGGTACACCGACGAGCACGCACACACCGAATCTGTAGAGACTGACACCAACAAGCACGCGGCAGACGATAGTCGCACGCCAGCAGGCAACTCAGGCCTCTACGTGTGGACCCCCACTACCTCACCGATGTTACTGTAACGCAAGGCCACCACATAAAAAACTCAGGCTGTAGCATCGAGGGAGCATCGGATCATGTTGACCTCGCCGCCGTTGAATGCGAAACAGTTCACCGATTGCGAGGCGCAACTCCTAAGTCTTTGGGACCATTAAATTAGGAATTATGGCCAGTGCAAATGCACCATTAAAACATGAATTCTCCGCGCCATATCTGTAGATTAGAGTGGGGGTACGAGAGAAATTGAGGTTCCTCCGGACGATGTATTGCCCGAGGAATTACTCTTCGCTGTGATTTCAGCTTGTAAGGTCGCTCTGCGCAATTAAGTCGATTCGCTCTTCGAGCTCGTTAGAAAATTCAAGTAATTGGTCTTTGGGGTGTTGTGCTTGGATTTTTCTACTCATCGTCCGAGATCGCTGCCGTATCCAAGGGTCCAGACGAGGTTTTCTTGGAGTTTATCACGGATCAACGGTGAGCGTAATTTTGTTTGTGAGTGCTCTCGTGGCTTTCTAACGTATAGCCTCCGGTCGCCATTTGGACACCGTTTGAGTACTATGTAGTCGTACTGTGAGACGCGGCTCTCAGTGGCCTTGGGCCTAATTAATTGTCTTATTTACTGAACATCAGTGTTTCATTTCTTTTCGTTGTGATTTTTTTTGGAACTGTATTTTTGTTGTCCGCATGGCTCTCGAGTCGTTGTCGCGTTCGGGTGATCCTCGCGTCCGTGCGTTATCCACGTCATTAAATTCTTTGGTTAATAATTACCAAAATTTATTGAAGATTAAATCGAGTTCCGTTAGCACTCTCCGCTAGTCGGAGTTCAGTATCATTTTTTTGCCCGTTCCCACACGTCTCCGCGGGTTTCTGAGCTGGTCGTGGAACGCGCTTCGACATCGTGACCTTGTCCTTTGAAGGTTAAAAGGACTGGCGCCCTTCTGGTATTTTTTTGGTTCCTCTCGTTGATAACTTTCGTACTTTATTCGAGTGGAGAGGTTCTATTCAGGGCGACCAAAGTTCGTGAAGGACCACACGTATGATGCCCGCATACGTGATTGGAAAAGTACCTCACAACTTTTTGATACGGGAATCCGCGGTACCCCCCCCCCCTAATTTATAGAAGCCGTCATTCTTTGGATTAAATATGTACTGTATTTGCATAATACAAAATTATAGTCCATTTAGTTCGCCGCCCTTTCCAGTGCGCCAGTCGCGGCCCATAACTGGCCTCTTACGCGCTTATGCACGGATCTTGGGGCGGACAAGCCTCGTCCCTGGTGGCCTCTCAATGTCATAATTCCCGGGGTTGCAGTAAGCTGTGTTGTTCATGCCCTCCTCCCCGCATTTTCCGCAGAATGTCCCCCTGAAATAGGACATCCGAAGCCGGATGAAATGGGTTGCTGCAGTTGCCCCAGCCCGATCGAGCACCCCATTCCATCCACATGTGTGAGCTTCGCTCGATTTGGTTGGCGAGGTCCCGAGCTCGACCATTGCTCTCCTCCGCCCCGACATACGGCAGGGGTCTGTAGCGCGCGTTAGTCGCGCATGCCTGCAAGCGTGGAAGGTCGCTCAACACGATGGACTTCAGGTCCGCCATCACCTCCTCCACTAGGGTTTGGAGCTTGGCAACAATGCGCACCACCTCGTCGAAAACGCGGTATTCGCTCTCGAGGTATGGCTTCTCCACCAACTCCTCCAAGATTACCATACCTTCCGTGGCTGATTTCAAGCCAGGCAAAGCCTGCTTCACTTTAACCTGCCCCATGCTGTAGGGAGGGAATAATGGACCATGAGTAACTAATGATATGAGAGGATAAATACTACGGGTTTCTTAATGTCGTAGCTCACTCGTCATCAGTATCGCGCGCGAGTCTCTCATTGTCCGCGGATGCCACGAGTTTCAAGTCTTTGATGTGGGGTCTACCCAGGATATTACCTGTCTCATCTAATAATTTATAAAGAAAATCCGAGTCTATCTCTTTGATAAGGTAAACATTCGTACTCTACTTCCAAGCCAACTTGGAGGTAAAGCCTCTCGGTCCTGAAGACAGTACTCGTATCTTACACCGGACGAGATCGCTGTCCGCGAATTTTACGTCCCGATGGTGACGATTGTAATAGCGAGCCTGCTGCTCGAACGACCTATCCAAATTATCAGAAATTACATCATAAATTTCTGTCAAGCGTTCCATCCGTTTCGTTCACTTCGCGGTATTCGGGACCGCTATCTCTTCGTCTAGCGCTTTGATTTTCCGCGAAAATAAACTATCGCGAGATTCACGACCGATATTTAAGAACGCGGGCGAAACATGTAACGAGCTGTGGAGCACTGTATTATACACTGAGCGAAATTCGTTCAGGTGCAAATCCCATTTACGATGATCTTGTTCGACGAAAAAAATCATCATCGTTTTCAACACGCGATTTACGCGTTCAACGGGTAATACATCATCGTTTCCAACATGCGATTTACGCGTTCAACGGGATTGGCTTGAGCGTGGTACCGTGGTGTGGTTCTATGGCGGATATCAAAGGATTTCGCCATTTCCTGCATCAATTTATTCTTAAATTCCGTACCATTATCTGTAAGGATCACGCGAGGGGTCCTCCAGCGAAAAATTATTAAATTCTCAAATTCGGCGATAATGGATTTACCATCCACCTCTTTTAATTGTGCCACCTCCACCCACTTGATAAACAAATCCTGAAAAACCAATAGGTAATAATAACGTGATTTGCTCGGTGGAAATGGACCCATGATATCCGCGGCAACCACTGTCCACGGTTCATGAAAAACGCGCTGTCCCATCAACCCGGCAGCTCGTAATTGTGAGACTTCACACGTCTGGCAAACTTCATATGAAGTGACGTATTTGGCTACATCCTCCGACATTCCCAGTTAATAACACGCGAGGGCTACTCGAGCTTGCGTTTATTCAATCCCTACGTGACCTGACCGCGGTAAGTCATGAGATTCTGAAATAATGTCTAATCGCGATGACTGCGGGGGAACGAGCTTCCACGCATTGAGGTCCTTCGCAATCCTTGAAACCAGGGGATTAGGTTGGTATCGAAACAACTGATTGTTCTCCACCTTCCACCCTTTAAATTTGGCTGGTTCCCGACTTACCGACGTCTTTCTGCGAGAATACCACTCGTCCTCCGTTTCCGCCGCGCTCTCTTTAATAATGTTTCCCTCACTTCCTTCCGCCGAAATATTCGGGTCTTCAACAGCATTAATTTCATTATCTTCATTATCTTCATTATCATCTTTATTATCATTATCATCTTCATTATTATCTTCATTATCATATTCTTCATTATCTTCCTACGTACACTCGTCCTCGTACATTCGTGATAACGTGTCGCGAACTTCATGGAGTTTCCCAGGCCTGTGCACAAGATCGTAATCGTACTCCTGTAAACTGAGTGCCCACCTTCCTAACCGGCTGACCGGGTTTTTCAAATTGTGAAGCCATCGTAACGCGCTATGATCGCTAACTACCTTAAAATGGTAACCTTCGATATAACGTCTGAAATGGTCGACAGCCTACACGACCGCAACCGAGTATTCTTTTTCCGAAACCGAGTATTTACGTTCGGCCTTATTCATAGTTCGGCTCGCGAATACTACTACATACTCAACCCCATCGATAGTTTGGGTAGGAACGGCTCCCTGGCCGTAGGTACTCGCGTCGGTCTGACCAGTAAATGGAACCGAAAAATCCGGACACGACAAAACTGGTCCAGTCGACAGCGCGGCTTTAATACGCGAAAACGCAGTCGATCGCTCATCACCCCGCCTTCATTTCATGCCCTTACGCAACAGACGCGTAATAGGCTCCGCCATGGATGCAAAATCGGAGATAAAACGACGATGCCACGATGACATGCCGAGAAAAAGTCGCACTTAACGTACGGTACGAGGTCCCGGATAATTCAACACCAGTTCGATCTTCGATGGATCGATATGAAGACCCGTTTGGTCCATAAGAAATCCAAGATTTTGAACGCGGTTACTACAGAACACGCTCTTCTCCAAATTTATTTCGAGGTTTGCGTCGCGCAACCTCGTTAATACTAACGCAAGGTACTTAAGGTAGCCCTCAAACGTTTGAGTTACGATGATAATGTTCTCCAAGTACGCGAACGCAAATGGCTCGAGTTCTGAACCAATAAGTTTATCAGCGAGACGCTGAAAGGTCGCGGGAGCATTGGTTAAACCAAAAGGCATACCCACAAATTCAAACGTGCCAAGACCCTGAACAGAAAACGCGATCAACTCACATATTTCAGGGTCTAACGGCACTTGATGGTACGCTTGCTTCAAATCCAAACTCGTAATTTAACGCGCAGAACGCAATTCATCCAGGATTCCCACCAAATTTGATATTGGGTACGCGTCTTTTTTCATCAACTTATTTAACCAGCGGAAATCAAGACATAAACGCCATTTCCCATGGACCTTTTTTCACCATAACAATTGGGTTGTTTCAGTCACTCCGTGACCGGCGAATAATTCCGGCCTCCAGGAGCGCTTTCACTTGACGTACGAGTTCCTGCTGGATAATTGGGGACATTGCATAACCCTTCAATCTGAATGGTTCATGATCACACGGCCCCACTATTTTATGAAATGTTAAGTTAGTGAATTTAATTTTCTCGCGCGGTAGTGGCACTAACCTATGCACTAACTCATCAATTCGTCCGCGCTCATTATCGTTGGTCTGAACTAACCCATAGATCTCATGCGCTTCGGTAAAATCGCGAGTTTCTATCGGGTATTGATGGTCGTCACCATCGATCCAGCCAAACCCAAAAATACTGACAAAGTCCATCCCTAATAACACGGGGCGACTCAAACCAGGGGTTACCTCAAACTCGACCACACGTGTAATTCCCTTAATCGAGATTGGGATTTGAATGTATTCCGCGACAGTTTCGGCCAATCCATTAGCCATCGCAACAATTGACGATGCGGGTGGCTTTACCTGCAACTTGAGATTTCTCATCCACGAATCTGGTAAATTTCGTACACACGATGTTATAGCTCCAGGATCCATCAGAGCATACAATTCGTCCGAACCAACTGACAGCGGCAAGAATATTCACGCTCCCAACGGTTTTACCGCGGTCTGGATCGACGTTGCTGCAAAACTTTCCTCTCCTCGTGACGTTCCGGGGGTCCCCGCAACCTCACTATCCCTAGACTCGCGTTCTGTCGCGGTACTCATCTCCACATCGGTGATCAGCCATTCGGAGTTCTCGCGGCTTGAACGTTCGTACGTAGGTGGAAAGTCATTTGCGTCATTATCAAGTGGTATTGCTGTGCCGTGGTTCAGCTTGAAATTGGTATTTGGATTTTTATGTTTAGTCAATCGTAACGATATAGTTGGGACAACATTAGACTGCGTATAGTCCTGGTTTGAATCACTCTGACGCGCCCCTCCTTTCCTCGGACTCGAAGACAACCGCGTCCCGCGGTTATTATCAACCGTGATTCTCGAAAAGTCCGTTAAGTTATCTGAAATCCTATAAGGGGACCTAGCCGACGTCATATTAGCGGAGGCAAGTTTTGAAACGCGGGGTTTACGAGGGAATTGGGTCCTTGAAACCTTGGGAGACAGCGCCGAACCCGTTATTGCTGCGCTCCCTTCGCGTTCTCCCCTGACCTTGATTTAGCAGTGTGGTTGGTACATTCGAGCGCTTTCACACCCCTCATTTTACATACGTCACAGTAAATTCCGGTCTGTCGCTGTTTACAAGTCGCACGTTTGTGACCGGACTTCTGACAATTGTGACAGAAGTCATTCAACTTAGCAGGGATCGAACCCGCCGACGCTGAACCAGACTTAGGAGTAGTGCCTGGAGACGTCCGTCCACCAGCTGAAATTGTAACCCGCGGTTTCATGGCCTTTGCTACTGCGGAATACGCTCGTGCTGGCAAAGCAGGGGTCTCAATTGTGGCAGCCTGAAATACAGTGGGCGTTTTCTGACTAGAAGGTCGCCGAGACTTAGCTTTCTGCTCGGACTTCTTCGCGTCTACAGCAATTTTAACGGGCTTGTGGGGCCCGGTACTCCCACTCAACTCGTTTACTTGCTTTGCGATTGCTTTGACTCCTTTCTTCGCGTAGCGCGATGGTACATACGCCCAATGAGGGAAGATAGTCTCAGTCGGATCTGGAAGTGGTTTCAGCGGTGTACAACTGTGTCTTCAATCAAAATCTAACACTAGACTCACGAATTCATCAAACGTACTGAACTCATTGCGATGAATCATCGGGTGGTACTCGGGTCGCAAATGATCCTACGCGATATCGAAACCAGCATCTTCTGAGAAATTAGTATTATTAGAGAGTCGCCATATTAAGCGGACTACATCTAAATAATTCGCGCCACGCTCAAGAGACTCTTGCGTTCTGTTCACGAGGTCGACAATCGCGCGGCAACGTGTGTCGATTGAACACAAAAAACGTGTGAGAAAAGCGTTACGCAATTCCGCGAAAGTATTGAAACGTAGATACATTAGGGTTAAACCCTGAGGGTACCGTAGTTGCCTGAGAAATTGTAGGATTTGCGGGCGTGGATAATCCTGGATTCTGGTCCGCGAAATAAACACGAGGTTGACCACGCCCCGGATTGCGTGCATGAGTCCCCAAGAGGGAGGCAATCTTGTCCAAAATTGTATCCTCAAAGTTAGCGTTTGAAGCACTGGTGGTCACCGTCGGATCATTCCCAGTGTGGTTGTACCAGGTACGGGGAATCGCCCCGGGCCCCTGATAATACTGAGGCCCCTCAAAATTATCCCCCTGGTTGGCCGCAGCCCTACCTGACATTTGGGTAGATTGTGCTTGAGGGCTAGGAGTACTTCTACCTGGGGTTTCAGTTGGTACCTCGGGGAAAATTGAGGTTGGATATACCTGACTGCGATAATAAGCCCGTTGTTGGCCCTGTTGAGTCCGGTGAACCGGAACTTGCGGTCCACTGCCTGCACCAAGCCCACTCATATTCTGAGGTGAGCTCGTGTGTTGCGGGATTCTCGGTGTACGTGAAGCTCGACTAACGGTATCGAACATGGACGACATATTGTGGAGGAAACTATCCGCCGTTGTGGACGTAACCGTAGTTGTCGTCGATGTCGACTGTACCGACGATCTCGCGATACGCTGTTGGGGAATTGCGGGGTCGACTTGTGACAAGTTATGCACGAGTTGCTGAACCGTTTCATCCCGCATGGTCTCCGGTTGCATAAAATTTGGGCTCTCAAAATTAAATCCGTCGAGGTTGACATCACTCAAACCCGAAATAATCATCAACTAGGGACCATGGTACGTTCGCGTAATTCATGCGAAATAATGCGCGGCACGCCCTGTCGACTAAAACATCATAAGATCCTACTGGACTGCCCCCTACGCGTAGCAGAAAAATGCGGAGACGCGCGAGATCCATTGAACGGACATATTCCGTAATTTTAGTTCGGAAATCCATCGCACTCAGTAATTTATACGACAGCAATTGGAATGGATTAGCTTATCTCCCCGACGAACTCATCCTAATGGCAAGATGCCCCCAAAACCCAATAAATCATAATAAAAGAAATTCGTAATAGTTTAATTTTCCCGAAGAATTAATTAATCCATAAAGAACATCAATTCGGACTTAATGGACCTTTCCAAAAGGAAAATCCTTCTATACCACTGCCAATAAAAAAAGACAGCTGATTCTTTTCTCAACAAAAACAAATCAAAGAAATCAACCAGAAAAAAACCTAAAGAATTCGAAAGAGAATAATCATAAGGATAAAAAAATCAATAAACCAAACAAAAATCGATTATTCACCTAACTTCCCCCAACAGAACATCTAATAAAAAAAAGACTCAAAAGTCCGAATCACTCAGTCGTAAAAATCAATTGGTTATTCCCAAAAAACTAATTTTTAATAGTAACAATTTTCCGAATAGAACTAATAATTATAACAACAAGAAAATTTGTGATCCATAATTAATTGCAAAAAGGATATTGAGAGTCGCTCTCTAGCCCTTATTCCAACGCGAATAGTCCTAGAGGTCAATGACCTCGCGCGGCTACCAGATAGCTGCGAGAGTGCAGTAGTACTCAACAGCCGACCGTGAGCGACCGATAAATCCCCACCGCTCGACGGTCCCGCTGAACGCGTGAAGCGAGAGCGACTCGATGAATATTGTGCGAGAGAGACGCGAGATCTCCTGCATTCACCGGAGCTAAAGTTCTCCCGACATCTCGAGCGCGATGTAAACAAACCCGGAGTGCGAGGCGAAATAAAACGGATCGATATATGCCGACGGACCCAGGTGTTATAATACGACAACAAGGGAATTTTAATCCCGAATTCGAATATTCCACGAATAGTTCAACGATGAAATTTAATGCGTGAATTTTATTAACAATTTCTCCGGAATACTAACCATTCACCGTAAAAAAAAATTACTAATAAAATAGAAAACTTTATAATTCATATCACCCGTTAATTGGCCCAAAGTCCCCACGTTGGGCGCCAAAAAATTGTGAGGTATTTTTCCAATTACGTATGCGGGCATCATACGCGTAGTCCTTAACGAACTTTGATCGCCCTGAATAGAACCTCTCCACCCGAATAAAGTACGAAGGTGATCAACGAGAGGAACCAAAAAAAAAAATACCAGAAGGGCGCCAGTCCTTTTAACCTCCAAAGGACAAGGTCACGATGTCGAAGCGCATTCCACGACCAGCTCAGAAACTGCGGAGGCGTGTGGGAACGGGCAAAAAGAAATGATACACTCACCACGGTGCAAAATAAATGTATTCCAACAAAAAAAAATTTAAGGGGTAAATTCCCCGACTCGATATAAAAAAAAACATATTAAGCCTAAATAATAATCATAGAAAACGGTAGTGGTAAACCATAACATGATAGTGATTTTGTGGTGGCCTCGCGGCACAGTAACATCGGTGAGGTGGTGGGGGTCCACACGTAGAGGCCTGAGTTGCCTGTTGGCGTGCGACTGTCATCTCCCGCGTGCTTGTTGGTGTGAGTCTCAACAGACTCGGTGTGTGCATGCTCGTCGGTGTGCCAACTCGTCATTTGCCGTAGTGCCGACTTCATAGCTCTCCCCGATGCTCCGCTCCACTCCCCTCGTCGCAAAGCTCACGCGTAACCCGCGGTGAGCGTAACAGCGTTAGAATTGAGTGATAAAATAAACAAAAATAAAATCAATACGAGAACTAATTGTGAAAATGTGGCCTAGGGTGATGCGATTCCTCGCTGAGGAAATTTCCTAATTCCCCCCCATCCGTGGTTAGTTCAGGTGAGGAACAGTACTTGATTTCTATCATGTTACAATATATATATTATATCTATAAAAAATTATTCCAAGATAAAATGAAATTTTTCCAAGTTATGCATGGCAGAATAGATTGACCTCAAAAAACGTTATACTCTTTTCTTTTAGAGAGGATCAATGAATTGTTAAATTATGAATTCAGGCCCGGTTGCACCAGCTTCAGGTAACAAAAACATCAGTTGAGGAAAAATGTAAATTTTAATGTTCAATGGATTGTTTTACCCGGGAGAGTAACTCAAATTTATCCCAGGAACAATAAATAATAATTGATCCTCGAGTGAAATCGGTCCTAAGAGAAGACTGCTGTGAGTTTTAAAACTCGTGGGTTATTGGAGTGAGACTTTTCATACGTTGAAGATCGATTATATAGATCTGAAAATGAATTATTAGTGCAAAAAAAATTTTTTTTCATTGTTCGTTTGTCTGAAAACGCTTAAAATGCCAAAAACAGGCTAGGGCCTCCAATTTTTGAGCTAAGAATGATTTTTTTTTCTAAATTTTCGGAAAAATATGTGAAATAACAATTACGAGCTTTTTTTTTTTTTAATTCACCTCTTACATGGCTACATTTGCTTTTTTTTACACAAATAGTGAATTTTTTTATATGAAAAAAAACGAAATCAGCTGTGTAGGGGTCGAATTCCAAAAAACTGGCTCGTAATTTTTGCTCCACACATTTTTCCAGAAATTTTGAAAAAAAAAAAAATTTGTAGCTCAAAAATTGGAGGCCCTAGACTGTTTTTAGCATTTTAAGCGTTCTCGGGCAAACGAACAATAAAAAGAATTTGTTTTGCACTAATTACTCGTTTTCAGATTGTTTAAAAAGTCTTCAACGTTTAAAAAGTCTCACTCCAATAACCCACGACTTTTAAAACTCACAGTAATCTCCCCTTAACTCAAATGGAACTACAGGATAAGTAAAAATATATTCCCTCGGTCAAATTTTCAAAAATGACGATCTTTAGTATATAAATCATCCGGACGCTAAATTTCACCGTGGGGTTTATTTGGTTAATAGGGCTTGGTGCAACCGGGCCTCATTCTTCAAAATAAAAATGGGATTCAATGGATATTACAAATTACACAATACCATCTCTAATTCTGTATTCCAATTTCTTCAATTTCAATTTTCAAGCCATTTCTCAACTTGAAATTTACTGAATAACTAAATGGTAACATAATCTATTCATTCTTCTCAATGAAGATGCTATATTATGAATATTATCAAAATTATTACTGTAAATGTAAATGTTAGTACATGTCTCCACAAACGTAAATTATTCCTTTCCTGAAAGGAGAATATGTGAAGAAAATCGTAGAAACCTCCGTTCTTGCTAAAATTTGAACTCCCATCATTACATTCCGCTTGATCAAACATCTATTTTCAACTTTAGGGCCCTTTTGTGGTTTAAGCAAGCCCCGTCGCCCATCATGGGACTTTAAATGATAGAACGTCGGTTTGTATCGGGCATCTGAGTCAGACCAATCAGTGATTTTAGCTACATGGACAAAGTAGGAATCAATCCTCGGCAATCACGGACTTAATTTCCAAAATGAGTCATTAGGTCAAAAATGTCCAACTCAATCTCGATTCCTACATTTTTTTCTCACAATTTGAATCAGGGCCAACACGGTTAGAAGTGTCAGCAATTTTCGAAAAATCCCCGTCCTGAAGGGGTCGAGCATCCAATTTCCAAAATAACCTATTAGGGACAGAAGAGTCTACAGTTTTCGAAATATTCATCCCCCCTTCCCATCATACCATCAGCAGTCCGATTTAGGGTTAGAAGCGTATAGAAAAAATTCACCCTCTGTAACCCTTGACCAAGAACCAAAAATTCCCTCCTCCCTCTCTTCGCAGCCTTCACAATCAGATTTAGGCTCAGAAGGGTTAGAAAAAATTTCCTCCCCCCCTTTGGACTTCCCACAATGCGATTAAGGGTACGAAGGGTCAGAAAAACATCTCCGCCGCGCATTCACAACAATTACCTCAAAATTCCCCCCTTCCTCACCATCGCACTCGCAACTAGCCGATTTGCGATCAGAAGGGTCAGGAAAAATTCCCCACCTCCCTTGGACTTCCCACAATCAGATTGAGGGTTAGAAGGGTCAGGAAAAATTCCTCCCCCTCGCACCCTTCGCAATTCGAATTAGGGGGAGAAGGGTCAGAAAAAGATTTCCCACCCCCCTTGGAATTACCACAATGCGATTAAGGGCCAGAAGGATCAAAAAATTCCTTCCTTCCTGCCCATCGCACCCTCCACAATCCGATTTAGGGTCAGAAGGGACAGAAAAAATTCCGCCCCCCTTGGAAATCCCACAATGAGATTGAGAGTCAGAAGGGTTAGGTAAAATTCTCCCCCCCGAACTTCCCACAATGCGATTAAGGGTGACAAGGGTCAAGAAAATTCCTCTCCCTCTTGCATCCTCAACGAAGAACCCAATATTCCCCCTCCGCGCCGGATTTAGGGTTAGAAGGGTCAGAAAAAAATTCTCCTTGAATCTTCCACAATCCGATGTGGGGTCTGAAGGGTCAGAACCCCTCCCCCCCTCTTCGGACCCTTCACAATTCGATTTAGGGCCAGAAAGGTGAGGAATAAAATCCCCCCCCCCTTGGACAACTCACAATGCGATTAAGGGTCAGAAGGGTCAGGAAAAATTCAACCCCCCCCTTCGCACACTTCGAAAATCGATTTAGGGTCAGATGGATAAAAAAATTACCACCTTCACCGTCGAACGCACAAAAATTCGATTTAGGGTCAGAAGGGTCAGAAAAAAATTCCTCCTCGACTCCCCTTGGACTTCCTATAATGCGATGAAGGGTCAGAAGGGTCAGAAAAATCTCCTCCCTCTTGCATCCTCAACAAAGAACCCAAAATTCCCCCCTACACATCGCACCCTCAACTATGTGATTCAGGATCAGAAGGGTCATAAAAAAAATTCCCTTCGCCCCTCGGATCCGCCACAATCCGATTTGGGGTCTGAAGGGTCGGAAAAAAATTCCCTCCCTTCGCCTTGGACTTATCACAATACGATCAAGGGGCAGAAGGGTAAAAAAAATCTCTCGATCGCACCCTCAACTATGTGATTCAGGATCAGAAGGGTCATAAAAAAAATTCCCTTCGCCCCTCGGATCCGCCACAATCCGATTTGGGGTCTGAAGGGTCGGAAAAAAATTCCCTCCCTTCGCCTTGGACTTATCACAATACGATCAAGGGGCAGAAGGGTAAAAAAAATCTCTCGATCGCACCCTCAACTATGTGATTCAGGATCAGAAGGGTCATAAAAAAAATTCCCTTCGCCCCTCGGATCCGCCACAATCCGATTTGGGGTCTGAAGGGTCGGAAAAAAATTCCCTCCCTTCGCCTTGGACTTATCACAATACGATCAAGGGGCAGAAGGGTAAAAAAAATCTCTCGATCGCACCCTCAACTATCCGATTTAGGGTCACAAGATTAAAAAAAAATCGTTTCCCCCTTGGACTTCCCACAATGCAATAAAGGGTCAGAAGGGTCAAAACAAATCCCCCTCCCCTCCCAACGTACCCTCAATTATCCGATTTAAGGTCAGATGGGCCAGAAAAAAAATTCCCCCCATCCTTGGACTTCCCACAATGCCATTATGGGTCAGAAAGGTTAAAAAAACCCTTGGATCTTCCACAAACCAATCTGGGGTCTGAATGGTCGGAAAATAGTNCAGAAGGGTCAAAAAAAATCTCCTCCCCCATTGAAACCATAGCAGTCCGATTTAGGGTCAGAAGTGTCAGCAAAAATTCCCGCCCCCCTTGGACTTCACACAATGCGATTGAGGGTCAGAAGGGTCAGGAAAAAATCCCCTCCCTCTTGTATCCTCAACAAAGAATCCAAAATTCCCCCCCTCCGCATCGCACCCTCAACTATGTGATTTAGGGCCAGAAAGATCAAAAATATCCCCCCCCCTTGGACTTCCGGCATTGTGATTTAGGGTCAGAAAGGTAAAAAAAAATTCCCCCCACCTTGGACTTCTCACAATGTGATTAAGGGTCAGAAGAGTCGCAAAAAATCCTTTTCTCATCGCACCCTCAATTATCGGATTTAGGGTCAGATGAGTCAGAAAAAAATTCCCCTCACCACTTGGATACTCCACAATCCTATTTGGGATCTGAAGGGTCAGAAAAAAAGCCCTCCCCCCTCGGACCTTTCGCTATTCGATGTAAGGTCAGAAGGGTCATAAAAAAAAATTCCCCCCACGCTTGGACTTCCCACAATGCGATTTAGGGTGAGAAGGGTCAAAAAATTTTCCCCTCGCCCCCTTGGACTACACACAAGGCGAGTAAGGGTCAGAATGGTCAGGAAAAATTCCCACCCCTTGGACATCCCGCATTGCAATTAAGGGTCAGAAGGGTCAGGAAAATATCTTCTCCCCCTTGCATCCTCAACAAAGAACCCAAAATCCCTCCCTCCCCATCGCACTCTCAACTATGTGATTTAGGGTCAGAAGAGTCAGAAAAAAAATTTCTCTGACCCCTCAGATCCTCCACAGCCCGATTTAGGGTCAGAATGGTAAAAAAATCCCC
>NW_021680721.1:354257-354471 GCF_001412515.2 Diachasma alloeum
CCCCCCCCCCCCCGCCCATACACTCAACTATCCGATTTAGGGTCAGAAGGGACAAAAAAAATTCCTCTCGGATCCGCTACAATCAGATTTGGAGTCTGAAGGGTCGGAAAAAAAAACCCCCTCCTCGGACCTTCGCAATCTGATTTAGGATTCGAAGGGTCATGAAAAATTCCCCCTCACCCTCTTGGGCTTCCCACAATGCGGTTAAGGGTCA
>NW_021680721.1:354611-381132 GCF_001412515.2 Diachasma alloeum
AAAAAAACCCCCCCCCCCCCCCCCGCCCATACACTCAACTATCCGATTTAGCGTCAGAAGGGGCAAAAAAAAATTCCCCTCGCCCCTCGGATCCGCACAATCAGATTTGGGATCTGACAGGTCGGAAAAAAAGCCCCCTCCTCGGACCTTTGCAATTTGATTTAGGATTCGAAGGGTCATGAAAAATTCCCCCTCACCCTCTTGGGCTTCCCACAATGCGGTTAAGGGTCAAAAGGGTCAAAAAAAAATTCCCTCCCTCTTGCATCTTCAACAAAGAACCCAAAATTCTCCCCTCCCCATCGCACCCTTAACTATGTGATTTAGGGTCAGAAGGGTCCAAAAAAATTCCCTCCCACCTTGGACTTCCC
Organism: Diachasma alloeum; assembly: GCF_001412515.2. Taxonomy (NCBI): domain Eukaryota; kingdom Metazoa; phylum Arthropoda; class Insecta; order Hymenoptera; family Braconidae; genus Diachasma; species Diachasma alloeum. The sequence continues at coordinate 354,980 of NW_021680721.1, forward strand.
GCATTGTGATTAAAGGTCATAAGGGTAAAAAAAATCCCTCCTCCCTTCTCATCGCACCTTTAACTATCCGATTTAGAGTCAGATGGGTCAGAGAAAAATTGCCCTCACCCCTTGGATACTCCACAATCCGCTTTGGGGTCTGAAGGGTCAGAAACCCCCCCCCCCTCCGGATTCTTTGCTATCCGATTTAGGGTCAGAAGGGTCGGAAAAAAAATTCTCCCCACGTTTGGACTTCCCACAATGTGATTTAGGGTGGGAAGGATAAAAAAAGTCAAAAAATCCCCCCCCCCCTATGGACTTCTCGCAATGCAATTAAAGGTCAGAGGGTCAGGGAAAATTAACCACCCTCCCCCTCCCCTTGGACTTACGACAATGTAATTGAGGGTCAGAAGGATCAGGAAGAATCCTCCCCCCCCCTCGCACGCTTCGCAATTCGATTTAAGGTCAGAAGGGTAAAAAAAAATTCCACTCAATGCGATTAAGGGTCAGAAGGGTAACAAAAATTCCTCCTCCCCTCTCATTGCACCCTCAACTATCAGATTAAGGGTCAGATGGGTCAGAGAAAAATTGCCCTTACCCCTTGGNAGGGTCAGAAGGGTCCAAAAAAATTCCCTCCCACCTTGGACTTCCCGCATTGTGATTAAAGGTCATAAGGGTAAAAAAAATCCCTCCTCCCTTCTCATCGCACCTTTAACTATCCGATTTAGAGTCAGATGGGTCAGAGAAAAATTGCCCTCACCCCTTGGATACTCCACAATCCGCTTTGGGGTCTGAAGGGTCAGAAACCCCCCCCCCCTCCGGATTCTTTGCTATCCGATTTAGGGTCAGAAGGGTCGGAAAAAAAAATTCTCCCCACGTTTGGACTTCCCACAATGTGATTTAGGGTGGGAAGGATTAAAAAAAGTCAAAAAATCCCCCCTTCTATGGACTTCTCGCAATGCAATTAAAGGTCAGAGGGTCAGGGAAAATTAACCACCCTCCCCCTCCCCTTGGACTTACGACAATGTAATTGAGGGTCAGAAGGATCAGGAAAAATCCTCCCCCCCCCTCGCACGCTTCGCAATTCGATTTAGGGTCAGAAGGGTAAAAAAAAATTCCACTCAATGCGATTAAGGGTCAGAAGGGTAACAAAAATTCCTCTTCCCCTCTCATTGCACCCTCAACTATCAAATTAAGGGTCAGATGGGTCAGAAAAAAGTTCCCCCCACCCCTTGGATCCTCCACAATCTGATTTGGGGTCTGAAGGGTCAGAAATCCCCCCCCTGCTCAGACCCTTCGCTATTCAACTTAGGGTCAGAAGGGTCAAAAAAAAATTCCTCCCACGCTTGGACTTTCCACAATACGATTAAGGGTCAGAAGGGTCAAAAAAATTACCCCATCGCACTCTCAGCTATCCGATTTATGGTCAGAAGGGTCAGGAAAGATTACCCCCCCCTTGGACTTACCACAATGTGATTGAAGGTCAGAAGGATCAGGAAAATTCCCCGCCCTCGGACGCTTAGCAATTCGATTTAGGATCAGAAAGGTAAAAAAAAAATCCACCCGCCCCCGAGGACTTCAATTAAGGGTCAGAAGAATAATTCCCCTCACCCCTCGTACCCTCATCAAAGAACCAAAAATTCGACCCCCCCCCGTGCGTTCTCTGAGAATGACATATCAAAAATCAATTGTTTGATTAATCATTGAAAAATTAATTTAAAAACCGGCCGATGCTATCCCACTGTCGACTCATTCGGCAGGCGGCTGGCCTGCGACTGCTGCTGTGCTGCTGACTTTACCGACCTACTCGGTAATTCTAGTGGCATTAAGTACACTAGCAGTAATTTCTTCAAATTCATGAAAAAAACTCAATTAATGAGTGATAACTGACACTAATCTTCTCATAATTCACTTCCCAATCGTTATTCCACTTTATTTCGATCATTTTCATGCTTTTTAGGCCCAAAAATGCACATCTACACACATCTACGGAACATCTACGCTATACCGTAGATGTAACGTGTTCCATAAATCTCCAGGGAGCTGAGAAAATTTCCTATCGGGGGAAGTTAGGAACTTATAGCCCAAAATATACCGTTAATTTATTATAAATTATAATAGCAATTTCGGAGCAGTCGGCGCAACGCGTCAGCTGTTCTCCTCCCTGCGCCAGTGCCATGAGTCACGTGATTGGCGCCATGCGCAACTTATTCAAATCTCCTGCTGCACTTAACGCAATAGCCCTCAACTGGGTTTTTGATGAATATCTCCGAATCTGTGGGTGGTAACCAAGTTTCCGTTATAAACTTGTTTGGTGAGGAACTAGATTTAGGGTGGATATGGGAGAAAAATGTGGAGGGAGATGCTGGAAAATTGATGATGGCACTGATTATAAAAATATCAGTATTTATTCGTGGGATCGAACCATGTCGTTAATAAATTCCTTGTACACTCTTTGGCATTAAATGTCACTGTTGATAGTCTTTAATTTTAATAAAGTTGAATCACTGATATTAGTTGAATTTTCACTAATTATTGTGGTGATGTACTGAACGAAACGGTGATCTTACAAAGACCGTGATGTACTTGATTACTAGTGAGCTAGGTGAGGTTCAAGAAGCTACTGTACTCGGTGAGGTGCGATGTAAGACTTCTACAGGTGATTTTCCCGAGTTAGAGTTGTATGGCGAGAGGCTAATAGTCCAGTCAAATTAGATTTTGTATATCGAAATTAACCAAAGGACACCAAATTACACCAATCGTTAGCTCAAAGTGTAATTATTAATGTTTTAAAAAGTATATGCTCAAATTTACCGGGGTGATTCACAATTTATTATAAAGAATTGGGAATTGGCGACAGGCCGTCATCAATCCTAGATATCTTTAGTTGACCTCCCCTGATGGAAAAAAAAATATTCCTTTGTAGCTGAGAAAATTTCCTATTGGGGGGAGTTAGGAACTTATAGCCCAAAATGTACCGTTAATTTATTATAAATTATAATAGCAATTTGGGAGCAGTCGGCGCAACGCGTCAGCTGTTCCCCTCCCTGCGCCAGTGCCATGAGTCCCGTGATTGGCGCCATGCACAACTTATTCAAATCTCCTGCTGCGCTCAACGCAATAGCCCTCAGCTGGGTTTTTGATGAATATCTCCGAATCTGTGGGTGGTAACCAAATTTCCGTTATAAACTTGTTTGGTGAGGAGCTAGGTTTAGGGTGGTTGTGGGGGTATGATCAGAGGTGAGGCCGGAAAATCAATTCTAACACTGTTTCATAAAATCACAGTTTAATTGTGGCTCGAACCACGTCGTAAAATACTAAATACACTTTATACACTTGTCTAAATTGATAGTTCACTGTTAAGTCACTATTAAATGTCGTTGATAATTGTCTATCGATAATTCCTGTCACGATTAAATCTAACTCAAATTGTGAGGAACTGTACACGTTGAGAGACGCGTCGACAGGCGCCTTCCGTTGATCCTACTCTAATGTTTCGATAATTCACTGCTGATGTACTTAATTCGTTGAAAAACTATAATACTTGTTAATTCACTAAATCTACGTAGATTTGACTCTAATGTTGATATTCTATATCATTTCTACTGAGTGGATGAACTGAACTAATAACTGAGTTGATAATCTATTACATGGCTGTTGAACTGCCGAGTGATTGCTCTGACGGACCTTTTCGTACTACTTCCTTTCCGGGTGATTCGCTGACTCTTGACTGTTGACCCGAAGGGTCCCGATTGATTTCGAAGATTACCGACTTAATTCCCTTTTGAACTGATAGAATGAGGACTATGTTTCAAACAAAACTTTTTTGTAGATCTTTATTTGCTCTATAAAAATGGTCTTGACAAAAATTTTGCTATTCTCCAACGTTTTCGAGATATTCAATGAAAAATAAAAAATAGTCAAAATAAAATTGAAAAATTTGCTACTGAATTGTCGGCGGACAATTTCACTTATTATTGTTCAAGATCCCTTTTTTTTATATCTGAAATTTTCCTAATTTTATAATTCCTCTAATGCAAATTGACAAGTCCAGGGGAACACTTTCCTATTTTTTGTTTTGTACCTTCAAAATTTTAATTTTGATGAGAGTTTTCATATTGTTTTCTTATAATTAAAAATCAGAATGCGCGCGAAATTTGCCATAAATTTGCGAATTTTATGAATATTCAAATTATAATAGTTGTTTGATAGATCAAAGCGTGGCATTGTTGTTGAGGAAATGTTGAGAACTTTAAATATTATTATTTTATCACATTATGATGTTCACTTTTCATATATTTTTAATTTCTTATATTCTGTGAAACTAAATAGTTCTTCTCAAAACTATATTCATTGAATGTTCTATGCATTTCTGCTTTCATTGTATTTTGAAATCCTTACGCCATGGGAGAATAAGGAAATGCTCAATTTCTAGGAATTCGTTCGGAATTCTTTCGGAATTCCTAGACAGTTGAAGGATTATCTTGAAACTTCTGGAAGTGTCTTGAATTTGTTTAATAATTCCAGAAACGCTTGAATTGTTTCGAAATTTCTAGAGGTTCTAGAAATTTCTTGAATTCCCCCACAAATTCCACAAATGCACAAATTCTTTCCAAATTTCCCTGAAGTTTTAAATTCTTTCCAAATTCACAGAACTGCTTCAACCTTTCAAAACTTCTAGAAACTTGAGAAATTCCATCAGAAATTCTAAATTTAGTTGATCTTCTCAAAAATTTCAAGAAGCACGAAGAATTTTCTCGAAATTTCTTGAATTCCTCCAAAAATTCGAGAACCCTGCATAATTCTTTGGAATTCTCCAGCAGTCTCTTTGATTCCTCCGAAACTTTCAAGAAAATTTTTTAAGAAAATTTTCAAGAAAAATTCTAATGCTAGCATTGGAAAAGAGGGGCAAAGTGGCAGCCAAGTAAAAATTCCAGTGCTGGCACTGGAAATTTTATTGGTATTCCTGCGAATTTTTTGTGTACTTAGGTGAAATTTTCACAGGAACACTAATAAAATTTCCATTGCCAGCACTAGAATTTTTCCCTGGCCGTCACTTTAACCCTCTTTTCCAGTACTAGTACTAGAATTTCTCTTGGAAATTTCTCTTCGTATAGAAATCCTTGAATTGTTTCGAAATTTCTGGAAGTTTTGAGAATTCTCTATTTTCTAGTGTTTGCTTCAATTCCTTCGGAATTCATGGAAATCTCGAAATGTTCAAAATTTCTTCGGAATTTTCATAAACGGAAGCAATTCTTTCAAAAATTCTAGTTTTATCGAATTCCTTGTAGAGTTCTAGATGCTTGAAGAATTTTTTCAATATTTCTAGAATTATTTCTAAAATTTCTCTTCTCAAAATTTCTTCTGAAATTAGAAATTTGTTCAATTTCTCGGAAATTTTGAGAAGCTTCGAGAATTTTCTCGAAGTTTCTTCGATTTCTCCACAACTTTCAGAAATCTTCAAATTGTTCAGAAAGTTCTGGAAATTGTGAGAATTACTTTTTTCTATTGTATTCTTCAATTCTGTCGGAATTCCTAGAAATTTGAACGATTATTTTGCAATTTCTATAAATGTCTCTAATTTATCCAGTAAATTATTCTGACCGATAAAAAATATTTATTCACATAAAAATATTTTGTTGTAATTGAAGGGCTCATGAAACCAGGAAAAATTCCAAGGTTGCAATATAGTTTCGGAATTTCAAAGGTCTAAATAAATTCAAGGATGACAAAATTCAACTTTATTGAATATTTTGAATATTGTTAATTTTTCATTGAATATCTCGGAAACTTTGGAGAATAGCAAAATTTTTGTCAAAACCATTTTTATATAGCAAATAAAGATCTAAAAAAAGTTTATAATGAAAATTTGGCCACCACCCACAGATTCGGAGATATTCATCAAAAACCCAGCTGAGGGCTATTGCGTTGAGCGCAGCAGGAGGTTTAAATAAGTTGCGCATGGCGCCAATCACGTGACTCATGGGACTGGCGCAGGGAGGAGAACAGCTGACGCGTTGCGCCGACTGCTCCGAAATTGCTATTATAATTATAATTAATTAACGGTACATTTTGGGCTATAAGTTCCTAACTCCCCCCGATAGGAAATTTTCTCAGCTACAAAGAAATAATTTTTTTTTCTCCATCTGGTGAGGTTAACTAAAGATATCTAGGATTGAAGATGGCCTGTCGCCAATTCCCAATTGTTTATAACAAATTGTGAATCAACCCGGCAAATTGGAGCATATACTTTTTAAAACATTAATAATGACACTTTTAGCTATCGATTGGTGTAATTTCGTGCCCTTTGGTTAATTTCGCTATAAACAACATTTTCAGATCTAGTTTGACTGGACTACAATGGATGCAACGCTAAACGCATGCAACGCATGAAATAATTATCCAACTGTTTTTCGAATATTTCTGACAATGACTAGCGTTGCGTATAGCGTGCGCCGCATTCACTGTTCCATGACCCCAGCGTCAACAAAAACAAATGGTTGAAAAGTTATTGGTTCGACCCGCAATGCGTCACACCCAATTCCACCAACCCCTACCGGTCATACCCAAAGAGGGAGCGCAAAAGCGCGCGACCGAGCCTGATTTTTCTTTCAAATTACGCTTTAAAAAATCGTAAAATACGTTCATTAAGATCGTAATTTATGATTTGTTAGACGTAAATTACGTTTTGATAAACGTAAAAGACACTTTGTTTAGGCATAATTTACGTTTTGCTAAACGTACAATATGTTTTGCTCAGCGTAATCTACGTTTTTATGTTGACCGTCAAATACACTTTTTTAAAGGCTAAATTTCAATTTCCATGGCGGAAAAAAACACCAGGCATCATATTGACATTAAGCGTAAATTACGTTCACCAAAACCTAATTCACGTTTAGGTTTTTCTGTGTGAACCCATATTTGAATGCACTGGTGGCAACACCTCGACGTCGAATGTGAGGCTCAGTTGGATCAGCACTGCCAACGTTGTAACAGAAAACTCACATTTTATTATGTCAATCATGAGAAAGTGAGTATCAACCCGTTGAAAAGCTTATAAACGATTTATATAATGTAACTAAGGACAGTTTTTCGATTTGTCTTGACGTTCTCATAATATTTAATGGGCATTCTTTAGAAGCAGTGGAAGCAGAAGCTCCGTCGTGTATGGATACGCGGTGTACTCGGCCTAATTCTTAGCCAATACAGGACTGCATATCTCGATCATAATTCTAAGTAGGAAATTAAGTATCGAGTGACCAATTCCAGTCTACAGTTACCGCTGTAAACTAATATGCCATTTGATCGTTTATTTTTTCTTTTTTACATGTATATTTCTTTCACCAGATCCATAAATATGAAATACAAATACTCATCCTTTGGCTTTTTGTGACTGAATGAAATTACAGAAGAAACTAAAGCGAATATTCATTACACGCCCTAGGAATTCACTCTTCCACTAAGCAATACAATCTATTGAATTTTTCTGTAAGTAGTTTACCTCGTACTTATTCCCATGTGGAATTATCCCCCGCCAAGTTTCTCAAGCTACAGTTCTTCATCTCCTTGGGCTCAATACCAAGCCCTAATTATACACGCTAACGATTATAACCATCAATGAACTTGAGATTAAAAAAAAATTGATTCTATCGATTTTGTTGTTTTCCTTTTCAGCTAGCCTCTCGATCGTTGCTGCCAGTCTATTCGCCCTGCAGACGGACGATCGAGCAAACAGTTTTGTTGTAACAAGAGGTGAAGCCTTTTATATGCAGGTAAATATGGATAACTAGTATTATCTTTTTCGTATCACGGGACCTGAAAAACCCCATTTTCGTGGCGCTGCGCTCGAAATTCCTCGCCCTCGGCTCAGAAGGCAATCTCGCACGTGGGGGACGGTGGTCTGTTTTGCAAGGCTTGGGCATGTAATGTACTATTAATAATATTGGAAAATGATGAAAGTAGTTGGAAATATTCTATTCCTTTTAAAAATCTTTGTTTGAATTTTCCAAATGAAAGATCATAAAAATGCAAATTTATAGATTTATGAAGTCTGCAAAATTTTAGATTTTCATTGAGAAGTACCAACAAATGCATAAATATGTTTTTGTCATTCCGGCCGTAAGGCAGCGTTTCATGGCGAATCTCTGCCTACGGCCGTCATAACAAAAAATATTGTTCGTCATACGGCCAAAAAAAACTTTCCTGACGAATATGATTGCAGCCCTCGCCTTCGGCTCGTGCTGCAAACCTCATATTCACCAGAAAAGTTTTTTTCGGCCTAATGACGAAATATACTATTTAAGGTTTACTGAATATGAATATTCATATCAAATTGTTTGAGAAATTCGAAATTGCTCTCTGATTTCATAAAATGATACGATATGAACAGAAATGAATGTTCGTAGCCTCAATTAATGGAATTTTTTTTTAAATCGAATATTCAGGATTAGTTATCATTTTTTCACATAAGGTAATACAATTTAACTGCAATATCATATAACTCCGAAGACTTCTGTTTTCCAGAAAATTCTAGTATGAATATTGCAGTGAAAACCTGGAAATGCAAGGACGTGCTGAATTATGACTAGTTTTATTGGAACTTTATTCACTCGAAGATTGTCAACCGCGGGGAATGACTCTTGCAATATTTCCAAAGCATTTTATGACAATTCAAATGAAAAATTTGTAAAATATATGGATCACTTTAGGGAGTGAGTTTTATTATCCATTGAGCATACAGGTATTTTGTCAATTTCAGCATTCTCTTCTCTCCATGCACAAATAAAATTTGCATTATTCGTCGCTCCAAGATCAATACAGTCGTATCACGTGTGATTTGAGAAAGTAACGTCCCTGAAAGCTTGAAGAGACATAAACAATAAAACCGGACGTTCATGAAGGGGGTTATGTACTTGCAATCTCCATGGAAAGTCCATTGCGCATAATTTACTGTTTCCATTATATTTTATGGTGACTTGAATTATTATCCTGAAAACAATAACTTTCTAAACATACCTGCGACAAAATCTCCATGACATATTTGGTCTCTGAGTTATTATCTGCGACGAAATATCCCCTCAAAAATATCTGCTGTATAATCTTTATGACAAATTTGTTTCCTGTCAATTTTTCCACAATGAATAAATAGACGCATAATTTAAGAAACACCATAACTAATATAAACTAATTTGAGCTTCAAACATTTGCATATCGTAATTTAAAAGATGAACACAAAGTCAAGTATTTCGGGAGCCAATATTAAATATATTATTAGAAAAATATTTTGGAGCCGGTATTTTTCAGCCAGATCATGCCGTGGATTCGGACGCGGATAGTATGTCAGCTAACCAGTTTTTTTTTCCTCCAAACGTTGTCCTTAGAAACGTAATTTTACCAAAGAGTTTCTCGCCTCCAGTCATACTTGGATTAACGTCGTAGTAATTTGCTGAATATCCATAATCAGTTTCTCAGACTAACGGCCAACCGTGGCTGTTTAGTACTCCAATTTCTCCATTGAATTTCGCAGTCCAATTGACACGTTCTCGAAACTTTCATTGACTGTAGTAATTGGCACATGGTCTGAGTGTCACACCTGTTCAAACATGCCATCAGGGAATCGATAAAAATGTATGATATCATCTGGAGTTAGTAAAAAATTCATCACAATCAGATAAAGAAATCATTGCTCTTCAAATACGTGTAGCTCCGAATTTTTCAATTATCCACGAATAAATACGAATAATGCTGTAAGGCTAATGCCATGACAATTATAATGGTTTTGTGGCTTTCTCTAGCGTTTACTCAAGAACAAACTAAGCGATAAAATAAGAGGTTGCGTAATTTCCGGGTCGTGGACCGTTTACTCTAGCATAAAGGCTAAGTAGATTTCTAATAAGAACAATCAGTGTACGTGCTTATGTATATGGCTGGTTGTAAGAATGAACCAAATGAAAATGCTAAGTCGAGTCCCCTAGGTTTGACATGGGCCATTGAGGAACACCTGGGACACCTGTGGATGTTCGTGATCCACAGGTGCTTTGCGATTCTTAATTCTTAATGTGCTTTTTTCGCACGATTAGTTATGTAAGCGGCATTACGGATGTGCTTGAAATCTGGGTATTTAATAACGTCAGATAATTGTCCGACTGACGATACTCGTGGATCGAGTTCGTTGCTATTCGCATCCGGTTGTGGAATGAGTGCAAAAAGACGAAGGAGCTTGTTGATGGAAGCTAAAGATGACGTGTGTTTACAGAGGCGACAAAGGCAGAGGCAGGGGAAGGTAAATCGTTCCACTCATGAGAATCATTTCTTTGAATCGCAATTATTCATTTCATCGATGAAACTGCTTTTTTTTTAACTTGATCCATCAATAATCAATGAATCTTCTAAAATATTGATGACCTTGTAGGCGGATCTAATACCATGAAATAAACATTAATAACTTATTCATGTTAGTCCAAAATATTCACTCATACATTTATGTTACTGTACGGTTTTTGGGCCCAGCAGCATAGGGTAATTAAATTCACACGTTTGAGTAGCGTATAATTGTCAACTTTGAAATAGGACTAAGAAAAAATTTCAGACAATAATTACTATACCATGTAGGTAATCGGAGATGGACACGCTATCTCAACAATGTTCATTCGAAAACAATTAAAAAATGTGAAGCAAAAGATAAATCTTGCTTCGCGTAACGTAATTCCTAACCAACAGTAAAACTTGTGAGCTATTCGTGAATAAGTACCATAAAGAGGAATAAATTACACTGTACTTTTAGCGAATTTTAAATTTACACCATTTGATAATTTTTACAGCATTCCCCTGGTAATTGACCGTTCATTTATTTGCAGTGCAAGGATGAGAAAGAATGACATAATATAATATGTCACTGACCCGTCATGGAACACGTCAATGCCGGTCATGACACCAATGGGAATATGACGAATTCTTATCACATGACAAAACTATGAAACCAAAGACTTTCTGACCGTCATATAACATCTAAACAATGGGAATATAACTTAGAATTCCGAGACGATTCACAGGGGCGGCGGAACAGTGATTTAGCATGTGTGGTTTTCAAGTATGAGCGGTAGGGGAAATGGTGGGAGGAGGAAGGGGGGGGGATCGAGGTAGCTCATAAGGGATGAAAATTAGGGATCCAATACTAATCAGATGGGGGAAAGGCAAATAAAATTCATCTTATGACGAGAACAGCCATACATTTTTATTTAGCATCAAGTAACAATTCATATAAATAAGCTCAATATGATGTATCGGTAACAAGCATTGACTAACATTGATGAATGCTCATTTGCACTTTGCTGTTGCGGCAAATGTAGAGCTACGTTTATTACATTTACGAATGAATTCGTCCATAGCATCTTCGAGATCCAAGTCTTCTGTTAATTCGCGATGAACGTATAAAATCGCAATACTTTGATGTTTTTCCTGTAACATAGTGGATCTTTGATAGTCTTCCAGACGTCTCAAGGCCGAGAAACTTCGTTCGTTCGTGCATGTGGTGCCCGCCAGAGTCAACAATAATTTGATGATTTTGACAAATTCGGGCACGAGGCCGATGCACCACTGATTCATTTGTAAAAATGTTACGACATCTTTGAAATATGTAAAATTGACTCCCTTACGGACTGCCAGACATGTCCCGGTCACCAAGCAGATTGTCTATTGAAGTCATCGTCGCAAAAAGCAATAATTTCGTCTACATTGGCTTCCTTCCCCACTGCAAATAACTCCAATTCATTCAGAAATAACGCTGTATCTGTGTGAAATCTCTCTTTCAGGGAAATCAGGACTGTGTCGAAGATTTCGTAATAAACTTTACGATAATAATCTTCCGGTGTCTGAAAAGTATGAGGTGCGCTGGGATTATCATTTTCCAGGCGCTTAGGAACTTTTCGAACGCGTTGAAGTATTGGTCCATCGCTTTTCAGAATTTTTGCTCCTTCAATTGCTTTCGCCCAAATTATCTGGAATTTAGAGTCTCGCACTCCACTTATAAAATCGAATACAGCTTCCACCTTTTGGTGTGATTCCAGGACACACAGTTGACACTTTTGAAGTTCCTTATTCAATGTTTCAATTCTATCGAATAATTCGATAATCAGATTGAGTAGGAAGTAAAACTTGAAGGATTCGAAGTGTCGCAGGAACCCAGTAGCTCTCGCTGAAATACCACTATCGACTTCACGATAATTCTGTTGGTATTCGAAAAACTGCAGAGCAGCCGTGTAGTTGGTGTGATTCGATAGTTTTTTTAAAGAGCTAATACGCATACACCATCTGTAGAAGTGGAAGTTTGTTAGGTGATATTGAATGCATATCAATTAGGAAAATAATAAATTCAATCATTTTCTCACCTCGTTGGACAAAAGGCAGCCAAGGCTGGACCATCGTTACCGGTTCCGGTGGACACTGTTGCTTGGAACTCATGAAACTGCCCCAAACGTTTGGGCGAATCTCTTACGAAATTCATAAGATCTTTGATGATTCCAATAAAATTTTTTGCTGCAGGGACACCTTCGAGTGCATCTTGTGCAACAAGACTTACTCTATGGGCATCGCAGTGGTTGTATAAGGCACGTTTCTGCTCTTGTCGAAATCGAGCTTGAAGACCGGAAATTCTTCCGGAAACATTAGACGCTCCATCATAGCACTGTCCTCGCAAATTTTCCATTCGGTGTCCACATGTTTCGACAACATCTTTTACTATTTCGAATAACATCTCGGATTTTGTGTCTGATGTTTCATAAAAACCAAGGAAGATTTCTCTCGTAGATAAGTCGTCGAATGCAATGCGAATGGAGATTGAAATTTGTTCTAGCCGTGACATATCGCAGGTCTCGTCCAATGTCAAAGCAAAAAAATGTGCAGCTTTGATCATTTTTAAATTCTTCTCCTGTACTCTTGCGGCCAGTAAATTTAAAATTTCGTTTTGACAATTGTGATGCAGCCATTTGTGTCCAGATCGATTCAGCCAATCTTTTAGCTCCACAACATCATCTGAGCGTGCTGTCAAGATCTGACGAAAATTGGATCTCTCATCGTTATTTCTCCCCCTCAATGCTAACCCCTGCATAGTCAAAACTTGTACGGTGCTGAAAATCTTCCTCAGAGCTATACGATTATTTACCATCTCTTTGTGCTTAGCTGTCGATATCTTTTCAGCAACTGTGGATCCCTAACAAGTCAATACCAGCTCATAGCAAACCTTATGAAATTGACTTTTCTCATGACCGGGCAAACCTCGATACGCATTTGTCCAACAAGAAAATCCTGCATTGACGAATGCATCTCGAGATTTTTTATCATTTCTGCTAGTTGGAATTGGTAACTTTCTCTCCACTGCTTGTATACAAATGGAAAAGAATCCTCTATTCGCTCCATTCACACGTAACCAGCTGTAATTGTCTTTCCATCGTTTCAGTGATTGAGCAGAAGGAGGCTTTACTTTGTTAGAATCTACAAACAATAAATTAAAGGATCAGGAGTCATCAAAATTGGCAAATGAATTTCAGATATTTTAAAGCTCAGTGAACAGTCTGATTTTCGGAAGAGGAATAATATAATTACCGGCCTCACTGTCAACAACACCACTCAATTTCGTTGGATTACACGAAACACCCGTGTTATTAAAGGTTAGATTATTGTGGACCTGAGGACTGAAAACATCTGGGTCTTCTGCCGACTCTTCTGTCCCTGATCTTTTTCGCTTCCCTCTCTTTATGAACTTCTCCATAATTCTATTGTTCATGACTACTACAACTAAATAGTCTTTCACAAATTCTTTTTTTATTCTCCACCACACATAAACACGCAACCGGTCTAGGCATCAGCTGTCAAGTGAGCGGTGGGGAGGACTGAGAATGGGTCCTCGAGTGGGAGGGATTGGGCGCCAAAATTCGAAAAGATTGTTTGCTCGTTGCTTCTCACTGAAGGAAAAGAAATCATGCATATGATGGAGATCAGACAAATCATAATTGTGCAGGAAGAAACCAATCAGAAATATGAAAATAAAATTTCTTCGTCACCTCCCAATGTGTGGTCGTCCACACACCTCAAAATCTCATGTGTGGTTTCTACCACACCCATCACACACCTTTCGCCGCCCCTGACGATCCATGGTGACGAGGCCTTGTGTGAATTGTCAACGACATACAATTAATGTATTCAAATCGAAATGAGTAGAGAAAGTTACGAATTATAATGAATGTGACTAAGTTGTGGGATTAAAAAAATCATAATGTTCAATTCACATCCAGCTATTTCTTCCAAAATAGCAGTAAAAAGTGCGTCCGAAACTGTGGAATGGAAAAAATTAGTTCACATGACAGTCATTTATGTATTTCTGACTTGAGGGATTTAGAAACATGATGTCATTTCACATCTCTGGGCTTGACATTCGTTGCGTATACCCTTTCTAACTAGTACGTTCATGTACTATCCTTTTGTTTTATTTTTTTATGTTATTTTTCCATTTCATTGGTTTTATCGAAGTAATTCTCGATTTGAAACCCCTCCTCTAGCCTGCCTCCCCTCCTTTCCTTTCCTCTCATTGTTATCTGTGGTATCATGGCCGTCTTACTCTTAGCTGTGCCCCATTCGAGCTAGGACTGCACGAGAAACCATGTAAAACCCCAGTTGAATAGCCGGTCGATTGTGTAGTGCCCTAATATATCCATCTGTCACACTGACTAGATGGAGACACTAGGCCGCTACACCGTACCTACCGCCCGCAATTTTTGTGCGAGCGAGGTGTCCCTAAGCGGTCACCCATCCAAGTACTAACCCAGCTCAACGCTGCTTAGCTTGGATGTCCGCCGGAACAACACCTCACCCACCTAACCATTACAGTCGGATACTATCCTTTTGTCTTGAATATATTAATACTTTCTTCGAATAAGAACGGTATTATTATAGAATATTCTCTGTGTCTGTGTTGGTGCATAGTGAGTGTTTCGTGCAGTTGAATCAAAAAGACTAGTATTACAAGATTATTGTTCTTATTTTTGCATTGAATTCCCCGAAAGCAGACAATTAAATTGAATTTAAAAGAGAACCATAATAAGTACTCGAGAAAAAATTTTGAGTTCAAAATGGTGAAGATGTTCTACACAATTTCAGTTGTTTTTTCGAGAACGTGACGATCTTCGGTTTTTGGTAATTTAGTCGTCACCGATTTTTCCATTTCTGAACAATCCAATGATGTTTTCAATGACTTCACTTATCCTATCTTCACGTTTCTAGTGTCATTACGTATTAGATGAAATCGAAAAATCCAGAAAGATTTCGTCGGTTTACAGGACCGAATGCCTTCGCTAGATTAGTTGATTTATCTTACTTACGTCCCCTTGCTAAAATATTCATTCTTTGAAACACTGTATCATCTTTTTATCATTATGAATGAATAAATGATATGCATTAACGGTAAGAGTTTTCTCCAAAGAAGCGATCGAGCTTTAGTTTGCGTAAGAGGTTTCTTTATTCGTTTAGAAAAAGGAGGCTGAAAAAGATAGATGATGTTTCTGTTTCTTTGCAGTATATACTCGCGTGAAGAAACAGAATCAGGTCGAAACTGTTGATAATGGCTAGATATTAAGGGAATAAAACACTGGCAATGGAATAACAAATATATATTTATCTGCTTACATGGTGTAACGTGACATTTTTGCATGGGGGTTTAAAAATATCCATTACCTTCGCCCTTCTACCCCTGAATCTAGTTAAACTCAAAAATGCAAAAATCTATGGGCCCCAGGTAATTTTTAGCCGGAATTACCAAAGCGGAGGAGTCTACAAAATCAGTTCTAACTAATTCGAAAACCTCTAAAACGTACACAAAAAGGGAGAAAACTAGATTTTTGGAGAAAGGTAACGGTCCTCGGTTCGCTCAGTGTGCTAGGTTGTGGAGAGAGGGGTGGATCTCAGGTGGAAACAGGTTAATGGGGCGATCAAAATTACAAAACAAAAGAAAGAAAGAGATCGACATTGTCCTTACTTGTTTCACTATTGAGATTTTTCAGAATAAAGAATTTACATACTCTTACATAATGGTCTTATAAAAAAAAAAAAAGAAAGAATTGCCATAATAATCAGCGTTCTTCTAACAAACGCAAAATAATAGATTGACTCGAAATATTTGCTCCTGACAAGAATACACTATCGATTAACGCGGCTACAAAGTGAGGTCATCAAATTCCTCAAACGGTAATATGAAAATATTCGCTAATCTCGAAATACTCAAGAATACTGAGAAATGGGGGGAAAGGTATGCGAATCCCCGTAAGAGTGAGAGAGAGAGAGGATATAAACCCAGCGGTATACGTTTAACGTACTGCGGGAAACTAAAAACACTACAAAACTAAACTCGCTGTAGCGGAAATTCGGTAGAGTCAAATTTGAAAAATGCAGCGCCAACTTACTCGGGAAGGTTTAGAGAAGCCCATGAAAGGAAAATTATAATTTTTGGATCATTGGGAGCCACTCTGAGTTGACTTATATCCGGAGGGAAAATTTAACGAGGGAACACTCACGGGAAGCTAGAGCCGCAACTTGTCGGCGCGTTAGCGTGGTGCCGTGAGGGGGAACCATTCATGGGGAATGCTTGAGCTGCTTTATCTCACGATTTCGACCAAAAAAAAAAGAACAACTATCACTTTTTCCCTTAGGGCTCCCAAATCCAATGAATTAGAAATTCGACCACAGATAAAAAAAAATCCGGGATAAGGGATTGCCCCAAAAAATCTTCACTCAGGACCACTAAAACACTGAAGAAGGGGGTGATCAACCACTGCACGTGGCTGAGGGCCCCGAGCGGGATACCGCCATAAAGGGGAGACGACGCCATTATGAAATGGCTCCAAATTGGGGGAAAAATACCAGAAAACTCACGATATTTTGATGTTTAGTGGTCCTCTTCCCTTTTCGGACCATCCTGGATCCCTATAGCTTCTCGAAGAAATCGATAATCCATGTGGACACAATTACGTCGCGATGGCACACACAGGATTTCACGCGCGACTAATAGTTTGTGACGGTCAATGCGGAATTAACTGCCCTGGGTCAGTGTCACGGGGTTAGGGACATTATAATCCAAGTCGTTTGAATACTGAACACTGTAATCCAAGGGCACGAATAATCCAAGGAATGACTATCACGAACTAAGCGCTAAGGCCTTGCGGGAGACTCATTTGGGCATGACTAATTACTAAGTCGGCCAATGCGGAACTCATGTTGGGGGTCAGTACTGCGACACACTAGACCCGCGAGAATTCCGACCAATCCAGCTGAGGGCTGATTGATGGAGACGTTTCACGCCTTGAGGGAGCCTCTGAATAAATTCGGGGAGAACAAAGGCGTAACTATCCAAGAATCTAAATTAATATATTCTAACATTTTAATTCAATAAAGCTCAGCTAATAAATAATTTAAACGAACTGAACCGGACTGATGGACGTTCGGATAATTACTAAGGGCTTTTGGCGCCTCCCATGGATCGGTTCTCCGGGATTCACGGGGTTAAAAGACCAATACTCCTAACTAATCTCTCCAATTTTCCAAAAACTCGAAAGCAACCTGGCAATTCACTGGATACAAGGGTTGCACTTGTTCCACGTGACCTTCCACCGAAAAACTAAAACGTAACCAATTAATCCCCATAAAATCCATTGTAATTTGGAGTGCCGGCATTTCAGCCGAACCTAATCGATTTCCCGTAAGATTAACAATAGGGTGGACCCCATAAAGAAACCGGATGACTCGATATCTGGGTCCTTCTCCGCGATGACTTTACGGGCCCTCAAAAACGCGTAATTAACAGATCTTGCTAAAAAAATTTACTCTACACTCAATCCCAAAATTCCAAAACTCTAAAAATTCACCACGCGATAGCGGGAACTCTAAACTCAATTATCATAATGATAATCGTATAAATTACCACACTGAATTGGGATTGCTCCATATCCAAAAACTCCACCGAAGTGGGATAAACTCTAATCTCAAAATTCCTTCACCGAAGTGGGAAAACCAAAATTTTTTTTCTCTCTCTCTCTCTACTCGTTACTCACGGTTCGTCGTATAATGTCGCAGGGGTAGGTTGTTATCAGATCACTTGGTGTTCCTAACGAACATCCCCACATGTTCGTTACAATGGTAAAAACGAGCAGGTTTGCGAGCCTACTCGACAGAAGCAATGCACAGAAGAAATATATAACTAAAACGAGTATATTTTATACCGGAATCAAGTATATGCATAAACCTGGATCAAGAGAAAATATACTTGAATCAAGTATATTATTCTTTATTTAAGTATATTATTCTTGATTCGAGTATAAAATATACTTGATTCAAGTATATTTTATACTCCTTTGGGAATAGGTATTTCAATTCGAAGATTATTCTTTCGTATCTGGCTGGGTTATAGCAAGCTCTCTCAAGTGAAATACACTGAGAACAAAATTTCTATTATCTGAAACTTATTTACTTGAGACAACTATTTTTGCTTCAATCAGAAGAAGGAATCTGTAACACTTCCTCATGATTGAAAATATTGTTATACTTAAGTATGATTTTATCGTAAATGAATTCCCTCAAATCGTGTAGAAATATTCTCAATCTTGTAGTATTTATTATCTTCTAATGATTTTTTAAATGTATTTCCAAGTTCTATTTTATGCATTTCTAGTTTTTATCATTTTTCTGTGGGTTTTGCTGATTTTTTTCTGTGCCTGTGGGCGTGTGAATGGCTTTGAATTTTTGCTGATCCTCCCGGGCATGTTATTTTGTCATATGCACTTGAGTATTTCTTTTAATGAGCTTATTTACTCTATCAACAGCAATTTTAAGGTTAGTTATTTTTCCATCTATTCCCTATCCAACGTCTCCCACTTCCCCTTCGTTCCCCTGGGTCATAAACCCTTCGAAGACAACCAGCGACATCTCTTAGTCACGCAAGAAGTTCCTACGTTTACCCACTTTATCGGCAGCAAAGTCGAGCTCATCTTTACCTGCCAAAATAGGCCGAAAGTAAAATGCTGAATCTTTAGGGACGGCTAACAACCCTCCCTCAATAACTCTCCATCTCATTACCCAGTCTCCATCGAACAGGAAAAGGAGAGGAAGTGACGTTCGCGAATGTCACAGTGAGGTCTCATGATACGAAAAAGCCGAACAGTATACCCTCCCCCTCCAGCAAGGTACTCCCATCAACATCGACGCAGAACTGCCTCTGAAAAAGCACATGTCGAACGTTCCAGATGATGAATTATTACCAAGGCAACCAGAAACCACCGTAACACCGTCCCCCCTGGATACATCGACCATGCCATCTACTCTTGCTAAATGCGGCCTGGAGGACACCGCCACCAATCGTATACTCGTAATGTTGATGGTAACAGTGGATTCCATCAAAAAAGACTCAGCTAACGATAGGAAGGAGCTCAAGGCCTGGAGGAACGAGATTTCAGGCAGAGTAACTTCCCTCCAAGAGGATGTTAAAGATCTCAGGGTTTAACAGACAAATCTGGAGTCTAGGCTGTCGATGGTTGAGTGGAATGACCAACAATATATTGACAAGGCCACTGAAGCCCGATTCCAGAAAATCGAGGAAAATCTCCAAGTCCTTCAAATCTCCACCACCATTAACCCAGACAAGCCTCATCTTAAGCAGATCCTACGCAAATTGGAGTCCCAAGAGTATGAACTCAAAAAATGTAATGGCATCATCAGAGGCCTCACCCTCCCCAGCCCTAATCTGGTCGCTGTGGTTTCAAACTTTTTCCTGAACACCTTCAACAGCTTCAAAGATAGAGTCACGGAGGCTAAGAACCTGAAACCAGGTATGATCTGCGTCAAACTTGATTCGCCAGAATCCAAGAAGGAGCTTTTCACCTTGAGAAATGCCACAGACTTAACTGGAATCTACATCCAGAGTGATCTTACCTTGGCGGAATAGAAAGCAAACTATCATCTGAGGAAATTTATTAAGGATAAGAAAGAACTTGGTCTCAAGGCCAGGCTCCACCACCAGAACGCATTAGTTGAAGACCCAGATTCACACAAGGAACTGCAGTACAGATATGACTCCTTCAAGAAATCTGTTGAACTGTTCAACCCCCACAAACCTCGTCAGTCATCCCAGACCTCCAGTAACCCTCGCAGTAACACCCAAAAACGAAATACCCCTCTCGACCCAAAAAACTTATAAATTTGAGATTGACCTTTTGGCATGTCAACGGCTTCAAGAACCTTTTCCTTTACAGTCCTGACCCCTTCCCAGATATCCTTGGTCTATCAGAGACCAGGCTCGTCAACCCAATTACCTCTATTTTCGGATATTTTAGTGACTACAAATTTATTACGGTCGAGGGGAAAAAGAGCGACCTGAGCGATCCTGAACATGCCAGTGGTGGACTAGCCATCTGCTATCGAAATGATCTTCAAGTGGAAGTCATTGACACTTTGGATTGTTGGATTTTTGTCAGATTTCACCGGCAGCTTTATTCTGATTCACCTTCTAACTTGTTTGTCGGTTTGATTTACCTCAAGTCGGCCCTAGGCCAAGACATAGGGTCGATTCTTTCAGACCTCCAGTTAGTCCTCGACGAGGTGGCGGCTATTAAGTTAAATGACCCGCTTGTCATAAGCGGTGATTTTAACGCAAGGATTGGATTGGACTTCTCCTATCCTGACGAACTTCTTGCGGGCGCCGTAATCACTCCATCAAGATCTCTTTCAACAGTGAATGAGAATGGCCGTGGTTCTAGTCTCAGCCAACTTATGAAGAACAATGGGCTTCTTCTGCGGAACGGGTGCTCTCCAAGTGATTCTCCCGCTCGCATTACCTACGTAGGCTCAAGAAGCAGAAGCACCATTGATTTTAGCTTTTCGGATCTGGCAAATCTCCATTTAATCCGTGATTTCTCTGTCGATCAATCCATCCTCCCCTCAGATCACTTCTCCATAAACCTCGATCTCCTTGGCCCTCCGCCTCATTCCCAGATAACTCCATCCCAGACCCCTCGCCTCAGTTAGAAGAGAAATAGAATTAATGACTATACCAACTATATATCTGCTGCCTCCACGCTGTCGTTCAACCCTAATGCTGACATAAACAGTCAGATACAAGTTCTTCATCGTACAAGTTCCGGGGCAACTCAACATGTAGGCATGCTCGTCAGGCCCAATAACTCGACAATCAAACCTCCTAAAATACCATGGTTCGATAGGGACTGCCAGGCTGGAAAGAAAGAGACGTTGAGACAGCTGCTAGCCTGCCAGAATAACTCGTTCCAGGATTCGTCTTTAGAAGCCTTTCGAGAGGCCAAGAAATCCTTCTACAACTTTATCATGGACAAAAAAGAGGATTACTATAACTAAATCCGCGAAAAAATCGCCAACGTAAGCTCCCCATCGGATTTTTGCGATCAGGGCCTGCAGAACGAAATCCTCCTCTCCTCAGCTGGCTGTAGAAATTTGGCAGGCTTTTTACGCCTTGGTGTACCCACCGAGAGCCTTGGACACAAACGACTACTCGGGAATCTCCGACCATCGACTGGATAAACCATTTTCACTTATGGAAATCGAGACAGTATTGGTGGGCGCCAAGTGTGGTAAGGCTGCTGGATCCGATGGTATATCAGCTGAGTTCTTCAAGGCTCGACCTCAGGCTGGCACACTTTACCTACTTAAATTCTTCAACTCGGTCTTATCTCACGGTGCAGTCCCATACACTTGGCACGACATTGTAATGACAATGATATTTAAAAAAGGTGACAAGTCCAAACCTGAAAACTATAGGGGAATTGCCCTCGTAAATGTCGTCGCGAAGCTCTTCACAAAAATCCTTTGTAACAGACTGGACAAGTGGGCCGAAGAAGAGCGTATCTACCCAGATTGCCAAGCAGGCTTCCAAAAGGGTCGATCCACACTAGACAACATCTTCATAGCCACTGAGACCATACAGCTTCAGCTGAGACTTGGTAACCGGAAGGTTTTCGGACTCTTCATAGATCTGAAGAGAGCTTTTGACTCAGTAAGCCACACTCTACTCTGGCAAAAGCTCCACCATCTAGGTGTTAGCACAAAATTAATCAGGATTCTCCAGGACCTGTACGAGCATGCTGCATGCTGTACGAGCATGAGAGTGAGATTTGGAGGCGCATTCACCGAGAGTGTTGAGATTACAGAGGGCGTCCTACAGGGCGAAAGCCTGAGTCCAACTCTGTTCCTCTTGTTCGTGAGTGACATCGATGTGTATCTGAGGGACAAGGGTCACAGAGGTCTATACATCGACTCAGTGAGAGATATTCTGGCTTTATTATTTGCAGATGATCTGGTCTTGCTCACGTCATATCAGATCCATATGTACCATCTGATGAAAGACTTGGAAGCATACTTTAACCTAAGCCAGATGATGATCAACGTTTCTAAAATGAAGCTGATCGTTTTCTGCTTGGGTGGCAAGGTAGCGCTGCTCCCAAGTTATCCTCTGAAAATTTATGGAGAGGAAGTCGAGGTTGTTCCTACCTACACCTATCTAGGAGTAGTGTTTTCATCCTTAGCTCTTGGGTGGTGTGCAGCACTAGCAGCGTGTGAAAAGGCGCGTATAGCCATTGGAACTGTACTATCTATCCTGGCAACGGCTAGCTCAGACTCTTGGGATGCAACTATTAAATTATTTGATAGCATTCGCATCTCGACATTGCTGTATGCAGCTCCTACATGGGCACTGCAATATGCGGAATCCGTTGAAACAATCCAATCGTAATTCTTCAGGAGACTGTTGTTGTTACCATCCAGTACACCAGGACATGCTCCTTGCCAGGAAGTCGGCACAGTGAAACTCCTCTTTCAGGTAGTTAAGCTCACTTTAAACTGGTACGCCAAAGTCTTGCTTCAAGATGATGACCGACTACACAAGGTGTGTCTCCTCAGACTGATGAAACTGGCTGCATCCAAAAAAACGACCTCTACCAGCGCTGGGGTGGATAAACCACGGTTACTTCGTAACAATCCAATCCTGCAGCTCGAGTCACTCTTAAAGCCTCACAACATCACCTTCGATTGCACAAATCCGGATGTCTCTTACTGGGCCCTGGAAGTCCCAAGAGTCCCCGCAGAGCTGAAGCTCCTTCTCTTCGATCAGGATAGATTCAGGATGATGGCTTCAACTTTCTGTCAACTTTCAGTAAGCAGAGGAGACTTTGGATCGTCGGCCTCCTACTTAAACCAGAGATCTCCTTTGGTTCTGACAAGGATGAAAGCCCAAGTGCGGTTGGCAAACACTCTTACAGTGTCCGTCGTGATTAAGAGATCATCACACGTATGATGATTCAAATGGTGTCTGGTCATCCGTAAAGAAGACGGTAATAAATAGGAATACGAGACGTGCCAGGAATGTTGGGGGTAGAAAAAATGTGATTTAACGTGGTGGGGATAATTTTTTGGGAGAATTTATAATAGATAGAGGGTGAGGGGACTGAGAGGATACAGTCAAGGGGATGAGCGAATAAAAATGTGAAAAAACGGGGGAGTGTGAGGCGAGAATGCGAGAGAGAGAGTTGAGGGAATAGATTTTTGCGGAGTGAGACAGGAAGTGTGGCAACGTTACGATTGGACGAAATTGGGCGAGAATATGGCCTGGAGATATAGGGTGGGATAATTCCATGGGCTATCCTGATCGAAGAGAAGGAGCTTCAGCTCTGCAGGGACTCTTGGGACTTCCAGGGCCCAGTAAGAGACATCCGGATTTGTGCAATCGAAGATGATGTTGTGAGGCTTTAAGAGTGACTCGAGCTGCAGGATTGGATTGCTACGAAGTAACCGTGGTTTATCCACCTCAGCGCAGGTAGAGGTCGTTTTTTTGGATGCAGCCAAAAAAACAGCACACAAAATAGATCCTACGCTACCCTGTCAGATGTGTGATCTAAGGGAATGTGAAAGAGTGACCCATTTCATCCTGCAATGCCCCAAATATTTGAGTTATCGAGACTCAATGCTGAGGGACCTTATTGTGACTGGAAGAAGCATGGAAGATAGTGTGAAGGCCCTCATCAACTTCCTGGATTCGCCCGACCCTCTTTCCACTCGAAACATGTTCCTCTTCATGAAGTGTGCCCTCAAGGCTCGCTCCTCCACCCTAAACCCATGCCTTCCTCCCAGACCTTCCCACAGTGCAGAGCCCCAAGTCAATCTCATTACGAATTATTTTTTTCCGATATCAACTCATTTCCACTAGTAGTCCGAGTTTTCTTACTTTCTTCTCTTAGAAATTTCCAGTCTCGACCCCGAAACCCTACAACAGCGATGGCGAGCTCCATGGTATCTCTTCTTTTTCCTTAGTGTTAGAAGTGGGGGATGGGGGAAAGGGTTGAAAGAGAGATAGAAATTTTCAAAGTAATCATAAAAATTTATTATTATTAATTGTTTCGTTAAAGATACATGTTTTCTTAAACGTAATAATGATGGGATAAGTTTAATTTCAAAGATCGCGAAATACGGTACTCTTCAATCCTTTGAATTACACGAGGCGATACAAAGCGAGCTTTTAAATGAATGAGTTCTCCAGCAAATAAATAATTAAATGGATATGTTACGAATGGTAGCTGTATAGCTTTTTTCAATGCGGTGCACAAATTAGAGTAATATTTCAACATATATTTTTCAATTTCTTCCTCGTTGGGTACACGGTTGCCCTACGATGTTCTCATGATATCAGTCCAAACAAAGTCAGCCACGACAGCGACAAACCAGTCGAGATAATCTCCAGGACGGAGGCTCCTGAGAACTTCTAACCATTCGTTAATCCATGACGCTCTTTTCCGAAGATTTTTTACCGTCACAGCATGCATGACAAATTTGCACTCATTCTGACTGAATATTACACACCGTTGGTTATGGCTTGTGCTGAAGGTCACAAACAGGTCATCGCATTCGATGATAGTGTAATTTCGATGGAGCTCGGGTCCTTGGTAATCGAAGTAGCAGAAAATATGTTCCAACTTTTGCTCTAGTTTTTCCCATGTATTGAATGCCACAGTGATCCTCCTGCGTGAATCCACGCCATATAATTGCACGGATGGCACTATATATGAATCATCTCTCAAATTAATGCCAACACGAACTCTTTTTGTCATGGAATTATTCAAGGCAAAGTTACTGGAAATCACAAAAGAATGCTCTCGAAATGCGTGCTTTTCCTTGTTAACGGCCATGACTATTCCAACTTCTAGTCAGATACAAAAACAGAACTGAATGTCCTCACAACTCCGCAACCATTTTATAAATATGGTGAAGAAGAAGGGCGGGGAGGGATGGTGTCGCCGAACGGTGGGAAAACTAAAAGACGACACAATTTGAAGGTTTGGCGTAAATCGGTTCATTATGATGTTTTCCAGATGAAGTTTTTGCCACGTCCTTATTATTTCCATCATATTTTTGGGAATATATACAACTATATACCACTTTTCAGAATGCCCATATAAGGGGGGTCCGGAGCAGGTAACCAATGAAACTGGCGGCTAATATAATTTCTCCAAAAATTGTCCAAAACCACATTTTCTCTTGCCTTTTCTTCTCACGCTTTTGTTCTCCAATATACTCTAGATCTTTCTGAATTTCTTCGAGAGTCACATCATACGATAAGGCTCCAGGGATATTTGCACCCGTCACTACTCTTGGAATATCACTTTGATTATATGGTATCCGAAGGGGTTTATACCCGGAAATTTGTGGAAGTATATCCGAGAAATTCAAACGAGCCATAGGGTTATATTGATATGCAGTTTCTTGTGCGATAACTTGATAACCCATAAATGATGCATAGGATGTGTGTGCGTGGCGTCCATGTTTTACATGTAAAATTCCAGAGCCAGAGATTGTTACTGATTCTTTTGAAGTGTCACCACATAGTACTTGAACTTTTTCTTCTTCAGGTAGCGAGTATAGCCAGGCTTTCATATTATGCAACTGCTTCCAGTATGGATTGAAGGTTTTACTGATCCTCATATCACAATCTTCAAAGGGTTGATGTTTGTCATCGGTTTGTGACGAAATTCCAGGCGAATTCGTCACCTGCGGAACTCCTGGGTATTTATGTATAGAAAGAGAGAGAGAGAGAGAGAGAGAGAGAGAGAGAGAGAGAGAGAGAG
>NW_021680721.1:383104-386372 GCF_001412515.2 Diachasma alloeum
TTTTAAGAAAATACGGTTCCGTTTGCGGTTTGTCGATTCCGCGTTGCTAAAAATCGGCTGGTGCCCTGAATACACGAAATAAGGATTGGATGAACTGCTGATTGTTCCCGAAGTCCAGTGTTAGCGTTATGGTTTTTGGCGTTTCAGACTTGTCGGATTACGAGAACGAAGGTAATGAGTTGGCCGTGTTTGGATAATCGAGACTTCTGGGTTAGGGTTTATTGAGTATTTGTTGAGGCCAAAGAAAAATCATTACAGGTTATTAATATTATCTCGCAAATGGGATGCATTGATAATTTGTATAACGGATAACTAGGTGAACATATATGATAGTTACGTGTTTCCGAACAGTGAGTTCGGAATGAGAGTATAAATAGATTGCTCATGCGAAATGACTAGATAGTCTATACGAGGTTGGATATACGCTGAACCCTTTTTATTGTCTACAAAAATTTGAAGCGCGGGGAATCGATGCATCTTATATAAATAATGAGCGTGAGGGTCCAAAAGAGGCACATGTAGAATAGAATAGAATAGAATAGAAAAAGTGCGGCTGGTCACTTAAAGCGCCCAGAGTCACCTAAATCATACGATCTTTTGTAACTTCCGCCTTAGTTTCGGTCGGTCACATAGCCCCAGCCCTGTGTTTCTCACTAGGCTAATAAGGCTGGTGACAGCCGCTTGTTGTAAGTCCTCTGGTTTCAGGAAAGCCTGGCCCCAGATGTTATAGCGACGGAGTGCTAATAGGGGGCATTCACATAAAATGTGGATGACGCCCTCCTTATCGCCTCCGCACAGTCTGCAGTCTTCTTGTTCTGCAAGTTTCATCTTGAACAGATGAGCTCTGAGAGCTGTATGACCCGTAAGGAGCCCTACTGCTACCCTCAGATCCCCTCTGTGCAACTCCAGAAGCTTTCTGGTCCTAACTCTTAGTTGCCCTCTCATAAGCAATTTCGCTTGTCTGCAGGTCGCAACTTTCTGCCAACGCCTGACTTGATCCCGCTGGAAATGATCTTTAATAAGAGTTTTTCCCACTGCGAAGGGCATGCCAAGCAGGCCGTGTGAGGGCACACTTTCTGTACCATCCTTGGCCAGCTTATCTGCCTCTTCACTACCCAGAATCCCATGGTGATCTGGCAGCCAGGTTACGGTGACCCGGTTGTTTTTACCCAGTGTGTCCAATGCCTGCATGCATTCCCACACCACCTGTGACTCTGTAGTGGGTTTTTCCAGGGCGTGTATCGCCGCCTGGCTGTCACTGCAGATGAATATTTTCATCTTTTTTGTGTCTCTCGCGTTCAGATACTCTGCACACTTAAGTATGCCCAGCATCTCTGCTTGAAAGACGGTTGAATGATGGCCCAGCGGAAAACTCTCTCCGAAGCCATCTTTCAGACGGTAGATGCCTGCCCCAAAACTTTCATTGAAGCCAGAGCCGTCCGTAAACCAGTAGTCCTCTCTTGGTCCTGGTTTACGTTTCGAGTCTAGCCACTCCTGTCTGGGTGGTATACTCGTTCTGAAAGTTTTCCTGATCTGATACTTCCTAGGAATCCTATCCGTCTTACCTATGAAGGGTCGATCATTGATTAGGCTAAGCCTTGTATGGCCTTGGCCCGTCATCTTCCATTCTAGTTGGCACCTTAGTCTATATGCAGTTGTGGTAGCACAACTCACAACCCTAAGGTCGAGGGGTGGGATACTGAGTGCTATTTCTAGCGCCTCAGTAGGTGTCGATTTCATGGCTCCTGTTGCAGCCCTCAGGAAGGTTCCCTGTAGGCTTTTCAACAGGTTCCTTGTTTCCGTCTTACTCACCCTCGGCCACCAGACGACCGCAGCGTATAACAGTCTCGGAAGTAGAACTATTTGGTAGAGCCAGAGCATCATTTTAGGATTGAGTCCCCATGTCCTGCCCACAGCTCTCCTGCATGCCCACATAGAGGCAAACACTTTATTTCTCTGAGTACAGATATGTTCTTTCCAGCTGAGTTTATTATCCAGGAGGACACCCAGATATTTCACTCTGCTGGTGTAGTTAATCTCCGAGCCATTTAGCTTCAGAGGTTGGATCTTTTCCAGTTTATAATTTCTGGTGAAAACCAGGATTGTTGTTTTGGCTGGATTTACCGATAGGCCAGTTACCCTGCACCAGTCCTCAATGATATTGAAGGCTGTTGCCATCAGGTCCCTTAGCACCCTCAGAAATCCGCCTTTCACAACAACTGCCACATCATCGGCGAAACCGATGACGTGGAAGCCGGCCTCACTTAGTTGATTTAGAAGTCCATCTACAATAGGATGGCTCATATGTAAAAAAATTGAATTTCATAATTTTCGTGTTTGATAAAGATAACCAATGGCATGGAAAGTACATGTGAATTTTTTCAAAATTTTTGAATCATTTTTCAAGGTTGCGCCGTGTAGTTTTATTTCTTATGGACTTTTACACGCATCGTAGAGATCGAATGTGTCAATAATTTTTTAAAGACTCAATTATTAACTCCCTCGGTGTTTCCCCTCCGTGAACCGTTCAGAGGGAGGTTTAAGAACAGAATTAATTTTTGTCTCAACAGAAAACTTATTACTTATCAAAATGAAAATCTTCATTTCTACTCAATTCAGTGATTTTCAGACGCCTCTAGCACGCTGAGTATCTGGCCGTTTTTCATCCCGATTTGGTTGATGGATTATGGAACTATCTGATAATAATTCAAAGAAAAAAATTTTTTTCCCCACCAATCGAATTCTGAAAAAAATGCGAAAGATAATTCCTAAATTTCCAGTAAAGACAGGTGTCCGGCTCATGCGGTGCTTTTACAACGGTCGTAAACACAGAAATTGAGCCTAGGCAAAAAATTTGACCTGCCGAACTAACCTGCGCTGGGAGGGGACTGAACTCGCATCGTAGAGCTGCTTTAAAATTTAGCTGAAATTTTCTGTATAGTTTTCATGTTTTCGGATGATGCATTCATGAAAAAATGATGAGAAAAGAGGAAAACCTTCTATGATAACTGTAGGGCGTCAGTAATACGCTTCAGGCGGCAGAAGGGGGCAAGGAAAATCCACGATAATGTCAGGGAGCGGTGGAAGAGGGGATTCCATTCATTAGACCAGAAAAATTGTTCTTCAATATTTCATGAATCAAGTTTTTAATAACTTCTTTTTCTTCGGTTTTTTGTATTTTTTACTCTTTGATTATTTTTGATATATTGAGAATTTTATATTTCCCATATATTTGAAAGAAGTGTCAACTACATTTGTAACAAAAAAG